>NW_021680826.1:75716-87992 GCF_001412515.2 Diachasma alloeum | reverse complement strand
GGAGAATTCGATTTTGTGGGTAAAATGCCCCCAAACTTTCATCTCTCAACATTTTAGAGGGAGAGGGAGGGAGAATATGACCGTGTGGGTAAAATGGACCCCAAACTTTTTTCTCTCAACATTTCAAGGGGAGGGGGGGGGGAGAATAAGACCGTGTGGGTAAAATCGACCCCCAAACTTTCTACCCTCAACATTTTAGGGGGAGAGGGGGAGAATAAGGCCGTGTGAGTAAACTGGAGCCTCAAATTTTTTTTCTCTCAACATTTTAGGGGAAGGGGCGGGAGAATAACATCGTGTGGGTAAAATCAACCTCCAAACTTTTTTTCTCTCCTTTTAGGGGGAGAGGGGGGAAGAATTAGAGCATGTGGATAAAATGGCCCCAAACTTTTTTTCTCTTATCATTTTATGGGGAGGGGGGCAGAATAAGACCGTGTCGGTAAAATCGACCGCCAAACTTTCTTCTCTCAACATTTTAGGGGGAGAGGGGGGAAAAATAAGATCGTGTGGGTAAAATGGACCCCAAAATTTTTTTTTTCTTTCAACATTTTTTGGGCGGTGGAGGGGAGGAGGTAAATTGACCGTGTGGATAAAATGAGCCAGTTGAGAGTGCATAATTATCTCTCCCCGAAGAAAAATTCTTTGAAAAAGCGTTTGAATATATTTTTTGTAGCATATAACATGCCCTTTACGATTATTAGCATGAATGATTATTAAAAAATCTCGATAATTACTGCAAATCGACTTTTGACGATAGAAAATCGGGATAAAAAATAAAATCTCGAAAACACACCTCACAACGGTCATGATTAGTGTTATAAGGATTACAATGAGGGTCACAATGAGGGTAACCTGAGTCATATGAGAGTCATATAGAGTCATATGAGTCATACTAGAGTCGTAGGAGACTTATATAATGGTCATACGAGGGTCATATGGAGGTCGTATGTCGTGAATCAAATGAGAGTTATATGATGATCATGTAGAGGTCTTATGAACGTCATATGATGGACGTATGACTCAAAGGAAAGTAATATGGGCGTTGGAGGTGCAAATGCGTTAGATGACTCGTCTGTTGACGGTCATAAGATGAGGCGTTTATGACAGCTGTCACAATTCTCCCCACCCTTCTATGACGGTCATAATTTGTCGAGAAAAAATGACGGTCATTTTTCATCGACACAGATGCAACGTCATTTTTTTTTCATCGATTTCCATTTGAATTCATTTCGCATTAGCCTCGTGCGCGTGTCAGAATTGAAATCAGGGTAATTTTTCATCTCTATAGATGGAACTAATTTTTTCTTTTCTGATTGTCACAAATCAGAAATCAGTTACGGCGGTCACTATGCATCTATTTAGATGGTGTGTCAACAATTTGCTTTACAAATTATTTATGACTATCATTTGCAGTAGGACATTTGTGCGTAACATACAAGACTATCATTTTTTGGTCATATGACCCGTCCTCAAAAATGACGGTCATTTCGCATCTCTGATAGGGGTTATATGGCGGTCATAAAAGGGTCACATTGGGATCATATGAGGGTCATATGATTGTCATATTGGGGTTATATCAGGGTCATATGACGGTCATATGTATGAGATGACACTGAACCTAGCAGAACATCTAGCAGACGAAAGTTCAGAGGCGTCCCAAGAATTCCTGTACCATGGAAATTAAAGGATACCGACTGTCAAATTCTGCTATTAAGAAACATACTTATACAGGCTTCATGAAAAATATTCACTTCTTGGAGTGAAAAAAAGGAAAGAGTAGAGGTGACATTCCCAATTTCTTAATTTTGTCTGACAAAAGATATTCACACTTCAAGGGTTGGAATGTACTTAAATTTATTAAGGGTTTGCGAATAGCGACCGAATCGAATCGAATAGATCGACTGATTCCAATTATTCGAACAATTCCAATTATTCCATCATATTTTCCGACTGAAAAAAAGTTTCGTCTCATTCAATGTTCGGCAAACAGAGGCTTGAGGGTGAAAACTCTAGATTTTGCCTTTTTTTCCCAACAGGAAAAAAAACATACTTTTGGGGTCAAATTCTCGGTGAATTTGTTATCTGCAAACTCTTTTCAGACACCCCCTCAAACCTCCGAAAACGTGTCAATTCATCCGAACTATAGGAAAGGCGATGCGAGCGAACTGAAAATTTATGTACATTTCGACCCCTTCTATATGATTTTCTTCTTTTTTTTACTTGAAAAAACGAAAAGTTTTTTTTACCCCCGAGCACCCCTGTTCCCTTGTTGGGATGGGGGGTTCAAGGGGCTGCCTGAGGAGATTTCCCATAAAGATTTTCTAAAAGAGAGGGTGTTCAACGGAGTGCCAGTAAATATTTTTCGGATGAGAAATTCACCTCGGCTGCGACCCCTGCGGTGCAATTTTTTTTTACAAGAAACAATGGGAAATGTTGAGTTTTCACCCCCTGTGATCATTTTGCCCTTGTTGGGATAGGTCGAAACGTATTTTGGGATTTGAGAGAGTGCCCGAGAATATTCTGCAATTTTTCAGCAAAGCTAGCAAGTGTGGCAGCACCCTAGTTTAATTTTTAGAATCTTCGTTGTATCTCAATATACAGAATACAGTGGCAAATACGTACAGTTTTATCTTCACAGTTGACATTCCACTCTATAAAAACGTGTCATGAATTTTATGCCCACCACGTGGATGCCGAGCATTGAAAGAAAATTGTAACAAAAAAAAGGTGAAAACAGGATCATGCCGATAATTGAAGATATTCATTTCGCAAAAGATATTGGAATCTGCACAAGATAAGAGTGAAAACCATGAGACCTTTTTTCTACCCCCCCCCCCCCATTGCCAATCAATTGCAAAATTTCTGGAACTCATTTCTTCTCTCCTCTCCCCCTGACGTCCGCCCTATGGATTCCTAGATATTCCAAGAATGGTTTTGGAATGCCTATCTGAGAACATCTCCTTTCAGGGCGACTTAGTGCGGATAACGTATTCATGTTTGGCACAACGTACGTAAAGTGCAGAGGTCGTACGTAAAGAAAATTCTTGTGCGTAAAACTAAATACTTCACATTTACTTTACGTCACGGTATGTGGTGAGTGAGATTCAGCGAAGGCAGCGCTTGTGTGTGGATTGCAAATGCCCACGTAAAAAAAAGAATCACCAGGAACCATAGACCTTTTTGTGAAGTTCACGCCTCATTCCATCACACGAGCCCTCTAATTCTTGATTTGACGGCTTGCCATACAGTACAATATAATGTCAACGCTCAGACAAGAAACGCAGCCAACTACCGGCTATTCAAAAATTCATTAGCTCGCTCAATTGTTGAGGTAGTGTAGCATCACAATGAGTTTTCCATTCAGCAAAGAGGATTCGTCAAGAAGGAAAACCTAAATATGTAAATTTATAATGGATCATAACTAAACTGACAATAACAAAGGTTTTTTGACAAATGAAATAGCCTTACGGAGTTGATAAAATATAATCGTGACTCCTCTAAACCAAATAGGTTCCATGGTAGAGGGAAACTTGGTGAAAAAGATTATGAAAATAATGTCTGCGTGAGATTCTGGTCAACAGCAGGAAAACGAGATGACTATGATAAAAGGAGGAAAGGAAGTATGTGAAAACGAGTATTGAGAAGGATTTATGGAAAAAAATGACGCGTCAATTTTTTGATTCATTACACCTTGTTTTTATTAGTACACCGATTTTCGAAAAAATACTTGATGAGAACAGCCGAATTTCGCCATGCCTAACTCCACCTAAAACTCCGCCAATGATACAGAGAGGAAGTGCAGACCATCCCAGTCGATACAGAGCTGTCCGTACATTCGCTGCCCTCCACTATACCTCCATATTTTAAGGACAATAGTCGGCTGCATTCCCCGTGGATGTACTGTTTGACTCTGAAAATCGGAAATGGAAACGGAAGTATGACAATGATCGGGATCTCTGACACAGAAATTTGTAAATTCCTAACAGTAGATAGATAAGATAAGGAGATAGCAGCCGATGAAAACTCTGAAAATCGGAAATGAAGGTGTCAGTATGAAAACAATTATGATCCCTAAAACAGAAATTTTTGAATTACTAACAATGGATGAAAACTCTGAACATCGGAAATGAAAATTTCAGGATCAAAACGAATGGGATCCCGAAATAGAAATTTATGCATGACGATAGATGAAAATGTGGACACATTGATTGCGATCATTACATCAGAAAGTAAGAAGGAGTAACTGCCATTACAGTATCATGGTCAAACAACAAACGAAGATTTGCTAAATATATTTATCCCCCCAGCGAGAAGTTTGCTCGTTCATACAGTTCAACCTCTTTTCATAGATGCAGTCACCAAGTATCATCAATTTACAAATTTGTCCGACCTCTCTACTTGTTTTTTTTTATGTTTTACCTCTTTACACCTTCTTACTTTCCTCTGCTATGATCGCGATCGTGGACAAACTTGCAAATTCATGATTTTTTTTCTATGAATGGATTTGGTCATTTTAGGAGGGAGAACTCAGGGATATAACTATTGTGCAGATCAATTTCCTTTCCAAATCTCTAGTTATCAAAGTTTGTGAACATCTTTTTCGACTAATAACAGTATTTTAGGTGTGTTGTAAAAAAGACAAAGAATTTTCTTCCTCTTCACTTGCAGGTTTTGATTCATTTTCCATACGGCTTTGAACAATGATACGTTCCCAAACATAACGTAGATATACGACCACCATCCATCACAGGTTATCATTCAAAATATAATTTCAGGTAGAATGCAGATTTTGGCTGAAACGCACAGTGCAGAGATACTAAGAGGTCGATATTTTTATAATTGACATTCCCACGTTTTTTCTGTTGAATGATGTTCCTTGCTGAGGTTTTCTATGGCGATTTTGTTTTGATCACAAAAGAACACCCGGAATATGAATTTGGGTAGGCTAACGCCATTCACCTCAGTGGATTATGTCTCATGCACTTCGTCTCCCCTAACTATACAGCCTATTATTTTTATATTCGATCATGCATAAGAAAGCATAATCTTTCCATTTTCATGTGACTTGAAGTCACGAATGTCCCCAACTTTTGCTATTTGTGGGATATTATGTATACTACATTTCATATTGCAGTTTTACCTGGCACATGAGACTTTTGGGGGCTGGCTATTTCTATGCAGTTGGATTATATCCACTGCGTGGTATCCCAGATATAGGCACCAACCTCACGCCCGTGAAGATGTTTATTTTGAAAATGGATAATAAGTGACAATTCTGCATACATCTTCACCATACAGGGATACACTGACGCGTATAGAGTACAGTCGACTTTCTTTAGCTCTCTACGTCTCTAGCTCTCCAGGCATCACGGAACGAGGAGAAGATCGCCCCCAACCACGTGCGTGACGTCACACACGGGCGACAGCTCCAGAGGGGAGGTGAGTTTTAGGACATGGGGATACCTATAACGTTCTCGCTCGAATAGTCAGAGTATCTCTTTTATCAGATACGCCCCGTACACGCACAGAAGAGGCAAATTGTAGCTTGCCGTTTTGGGAATCAATCTGCCCGAAAATGGAGAGGTACGGAGAGTCTACTATACCTACACTCATCGACTGGAAGGTTCTGTTTCCAGTTGCTTCCTCCTACCCATGTTCTTTTATTATGGCCATCGATTTTCCTGTATTTTATGTCACGTTTCTGTTCTCTCCACACTATATTTCGTTATCATTCATTCGCACTCTACTCAGAATTAGTCAATGAACGAACTATATTATTACATCAGGAATCTACCTGAAAGAAGTTTGTTCTTGCTTGTCAAGCAGGTGAATGCCGTCTCCAATATGATTTCCATTTTCTCTTACATATAAGGTGAGCAGTTTGGTAGAAAATGGGGTTATTATATGACTAATATAATGTTAGCACCACCCAGTATCTGTCGGTATAATGTTATGATGTATAACTTTCAAGGGATATCTCCTAGTTATTAGAACGTTCATATAACATATTCCATTCGTGATCTATCTGATTTTCAAGGTTAGGAATAGCAATATCACACCGCACAGAATGTGGGAAATACCGCAGCTCACCAGTCTGACAAATTCTCAAAAAATGCTTGCGCAATGTCCCCTGATCATAACGTATTTGGGATGGTTCGAGACAATACACCAAACTGACTGCAAATGCAGCGGCAAAAACCCCGCAGTCAGTTGAACCAATTCGACTTCGTACAGACGGAAAAACTACTGGTAACTCACCAGTTTTATATTTTGGGAATAATTGTCGAAGAACGGCCTTGTAAGGTGCAGTACGGTCTTGTGCTGTTGAAGCCAATGAGTCATAAATATAAATCCTTTCAGTATCATAATAAGTACATACCCAATGGTTTTCACCACGATTCAAAATTTGGATATGTTTTTGCAATAGATGTATAAGCTCTATTAGATCCAGAGAATGTTGCAATAACAGGAGAGGTTGAAATGCGTAAAAACCTGCCGTAACTTCGTCTATTATCCGCCACAATACATCGAAATGATCGGATTCTAATTCAGCACGACCCTGTAGAATATTAATTTCGTAACCGCTCATTTCATATGCGATCAGACCTTCCACAATTGATCGATTTTCTTCTTGATTTATGCTGTCATCGAATTCCGGAAAATGTTGAGAACTTTCCAGATCATCACCATCATTGTTATTTTCGCAGTGAACCGGAGAATGATGGTTTTCTCCAAAATTATCTAATTCATGATTGTTCTCGTTATCCTCATCATCCAAAGTTTCGGTTCGCTCATGAGAATTCCTACTTGCTGTTACAGCCGCAACAGCAGGCTTCTTGGCGCGTTTGCCATCCCGTAAGGGCATATTCCTCATCCTTCTTCTGTTTACAAACTCTGGAATCATGAAATCTTCATAGAAAGTACGAAGCTTTGGAATCATCGTTTCTCGCCAAAATACCTCGTCGCTCCTGATATCGACAGATATCGAGTTTTTGGACGTAGCAATCACTAACCAACAGGAGTTCTTCTCTGTTATTGTCAGATTTCCTACAATCTCATAATAGAGTGGATTGTTGCGATTCAGTTCTCTCAAGTCGTTGCCGTCGTCATCCTTACCAACTAGTTTGAATAGCTTCTCGACACCTGATTTGTCAGTGCTCATCGCTTCATCGACTGTTTTGTCTAGAGTATTAAATGTACAATGAATAATGACGATATCACCATTCGGTAACATACCGTCAGGTTTGCAACCTATAAATTTGAATTGGGGATGGATGAATAGACCAGATTTCATCAATCCTTGTATTTCTCGAGTGATCCGATCCCCCACAGATTGCTCGTGCTCTTAGATGGCTTTTTTCCGGATAGGAGGATACAGAATCTTTGCAACTGTTCGAGCAGTTGGTGTCGTTTTTCTCATATTGCATACCTGCCCGAAGTGTTCACTACAGAGGATTCTCCTCTGCTTCATAGCTAGTAGATCGAGATCATGACGAATATCTTCTTCAATCTGTACACGATTATCATTCCACTGTTCTAAAGTGCTCAAGTGAGCTCGTACAGCTTCGTCATACTCAGGCAGGGCCAAATCTGTTTTTTCAGGATTTTTACCCTAATCAGTAGATTTGTCCGTCAAATCCATTTGACCAGAGGCAAGTTGTGGGGATTTCTTACTTTTATGGTATCGCCTGTTGAAAATATTCTTCTTTCGCCTCTGTAGTTCCATCCCCAGGAGTAGCGGAGGTGGCTCTTTCCTCGATTTGAGATGAAAAATACTTCCAATTGCTTAAGTAGAAAATTGAATCACAGTCATTGCTATGTGAGCGGGATATACTCCTCTGAACTGAACATTTATACCCTTGTGGTAATTATATTTAGCCAAAAGAGCATTGAATGACTCAGCATAATTCGTTGTTTGGTCTTCCAACAAATCATTGGCTTTGTGACTCCATTTTCGCATTATTTCCTTCCAGCATTCATACAATCCATACCTCTTGAGAGCCGGAACCAAGTTCACCTCACTTTCTTTACGCTGTCCATCGCAAAAGTATCGAGCACACGCTTCATGATTCCCAAAGACGTGATCAATAATATTGAGGATATCTTTCTTCAACTGCATTTCTTGTTCTTGATGTTCGATCTTTTGTCTTTTCTGATAACGAGATGCTGCCGTTACGCTTTTGCTGATACGTCTGGTTGAGTTGCAAGCTAACGACTTCAATCTCTGGGCTTCTTCTGATCGACCTGGCTTAAAAGCTAGAATCTCTCTCCTGATTTCGCCCGTACGGGCTCGACCAACATGAATCCATCCGACCATCCGATTAGCTCAGTACACATAAGGCCATGGTGCTTTCTGCTATTCCTGAAGTGTTCTACAATGATGGTACTCTCAACAGGCAAAATGCTCTGATCTGCTGGCCAATTCTTCCAGCACCTATGGTTGTGGGGTGGGAGAGTACCATTCGCAATCCGCTTACAACGATAGCAATATCGATTCCTGTATCCCGCAAACAGAACTTTTTTGGTCCGTGGACAAATACCAACGGCCATCCCTGAATCAGATCTGCGTTTATTGCCGTAATACCGAACAGACCAGAAGCCATCCATGATCATTGGGCAGGTGGGAATCCCATTGATAATTCGCCCCATTTGCCGAGCTATAGTGCACACTTCAATGCCATTCAGCTTCATCTGTTCATCAACAATCTCTACAAATATGTCGTCGATTTCAGCGCTCAATTTTTCATACTTATTATAGCTTGGACAATGAATTGAAACATTACTCGTCCATTTTTGTAATGCTGCGTGTCTTTTACCAATCAAATGTGTTGCCACTACAACGGCTCGATTTATGTCCAAATGATTATCCTCCAGTACTTCAGACCAAAGCTCGCTCTCGACTCCACACATTTGACATCTTAGAATAAATTTGATCCTGAAACCGTCATGCATGACTCCGATTAGTTCCTGATCTTCCATACCACAATCGAACAGGGCGTGGAGTTTGCGTTTGAATTGCTCCTTCAAATGTCTTAGAATATGAGAAAATTTTACAATTCAGCGGGCGTGAGGATCAAAATCACTTCATTTCTTCCTTGATTTCTTAGCTTGATTTTTAAGGATGGACTCGTCCGATGAATCCTGTGAACGATTGCTACCACCAAGAGTATCAATATTTTGTGGCTCATTCACGCCATTTTCGTTAGGGATGGGAATCATATGTCCCTGAGAGTTATCTGATGGTTCTCTGAAATTATCCTCAACCGTTCGGTCATCTTCACCAAGCCGTTCGAGAGGGGGTCAACGGTAGTATTCATCAACTCGCCATATTGATTACTAAATTCCACGGATATTGAATGACGACTACCTTGATCGATACCTGGCGAGTTCTTTGGCTCTCCATGCATGTCATTTCCCTCTCCTTCTGCGTAACTGAGAGGTACCGGAAACGATAGTCGGTGATGGCTCTCATCTATACTACTTTCTGGAGTATTATGCCCGATCTCATCTGCGAAGTCCATGATCAAGCATTCTTCCGTGATACCTTGTTCGTCAGCCCATAAACCATCAGAGATTGTGCTATTTGAGTATTGCGTACTGGTTTGAGAGCTCTGGTAAGAGGCACTCATCATTCTCGAGTCATCGTGATCTCGATAAAACACACTCGTTCGTTCTGACGAATATCCACCGCGGCCACTTCCGATTGTTGCAATGCTACCACAATCAGATCGTTCTTCTGAATGCATTGATCTACTGTCTCCTTTCGCTACACTCTCACTTACAGCCAACGCCAGTAATCCGCCGATCATGAAAGAATCTTGGCTTTCTTCACTCTCCCCTGCAATTTCCACAGTATGCAGGACAAGTGTGAATCCAATTCGCGCGGCCAATCCAGTCAGCTTTTAATAAATCTGGGTGCAGGACAGTTCTCTGTGGATGGGTAGCGGGTGTTCCAGAACTATTTTTGAAGTCTCCTCCAGCCGAGGAAGCGTCTTCACTAATTGCTTGTCCCTTCCCATTCCCCGTTCGCATTGCTGCCATTCTGTCGCAAGCTACAGTTGTTCCACTAGATTGATTCACATTGGACTGATAGCTTTGTTCATCTCTAATTGATGCTGATTCTTCATTAGCATCGTCGTCAACATCCATGGGCTGTGAATGTTCACCCAGGTTTTCCATATGTTGTGTCTCAGGGTTCATGTTTTCCGCTTCGTATTGGTAGTCGAGAGGTGAGCACGATAGATTTGACGCATTTCTGATTTCTACGGCATCTCTGGATTCAGATACTATATCTTCCCGAGCAAATGTGCCATACCCATTGGTGTCTTGGGCAGTGTCGCTTCCGAGTTCGGGTCTTTCCAGGGTCCCTCAATATTGACTATCGAAAGAAATGTTCATACTTACCTGTTCGTCTGTCATGTAGTCATCATGGCCCTCAGTAGTCGGCCCACTTCCTTCAACTGGCTCGGGAACTATCTTTGTTCGATGCCGGGTCTGAGATCTGTGGATGAGTGAGCGATGAGTGAGATGCGAATGGATTTTTATGGGAGTGCGAGAAGGTCCAGAAATCACAACACGTGCACGTTGGTCACAAAAGTCAGTTTAATTATCACAATAGATAGTCAACATTTACACGTGTTGAGTTTAGCGTAATTATTGAGATGGTCAAAACAAATAGCGCGAGTAACAGTAAGAATTAACGCAGTTCAAGGCATTAAATAACGCAGGGCAATTAATACGCGGAACTCGAGAAAAACAATAGAGCAATTCTGAGAAAGCTAAAGTACACTGTACGATTGCCGAAATGCAAATGAGAGCGATTAACAAGCCACGAGGTGGCGGGTAGCAAAATTCAGAGGTGTGAACGTGCCCCAAATTGTAAAAGGGGGCGTTCACCGGACACCTATCCATCATGTGGCGCCTCAGGTGTCAGAGGTGAGAGGCCACTGGTCATTTGAGGCGATTGCGCAGGTGAGTTGCGCGAAGCCAAGCAAGCATGCGATCAGAGCGAGTGTGCGTGAGTACGTCTTTGTGTGTATGTGAAAAATAATTCGCTGGAAAACCGAACAGTCTTCTCCCGATAAAAAAATGTACACCCGATAAAAAGCTGACTTGGAAACTACTAGTCGAATATGAATGTTAGTCAGTGTTTACGTTACTATCGAGAAACAAGGCCTTTTATATTTTGTCAAGTTCTTCGGGCGGATGTATGTATTAGAGAAGAATGAAAACAAGTACCCTTTGCTCTCAGTTAGCCTGCCATGATATTATTACCATTGTAGTTCAAATTATTGTAGAACGGACTGTTAGAAATCAATTACGATTTGATGAGCCGGGTGGTCGGGGGGAAAAGTGAGGTTCGGGTTAACGGTTTGATAATTAGCCGGAGGTAATGTGATGAGTTTTCTTTAATAAACAAACTATTATGCACTGAAAAATTACACAACACAAAGTTTAATAAATAGATGATTTCCGAGTGGACTGTATACAACTTAACAAAGAAAGATGATTTTGCGATTATAATGTTCGATAATAGTTGCGATGATTTTCCGGCACTTTCACTCGATGAGGTTCGATGGCGTACTAAAGATACGACACGTACGATCGTCCTTGTGCGTGTTCGTCGATGCCCGAAGGTTACCGAGCGAGCAAAATTCGACATTTAGCCCGACTGAAGGATGATTTTCAACATCCCGCCCGCCCTGCGTCACCTCCAGGTGACGATGTATATCTGATGATTATGATGACGTATCACTGTTGACCTTCCAAAAGGCCGTCGTTGATCGGCAAAGGCACTAGCCTGTGAATGGACAGTTGAGTCTCCTGGTTGCCTTTCCTCAGTGTGACAACTCTGGTCAGGTTGTCTTGTCCCGGATGAATTGCGATGACTCGAGCCAGAGGCCACTTGGCTGGTGGCTCCCGCTCGTCAATGATGAGGACCAACGAACCGATTTTTACTTCGTTCGTTGGCTGCTTCCATCGATAGATTTGCTGGTAACGATGAACGCACTCTCGTGCCCAGTGTTCCCAGAAATTCTGAAGCCTCTGGGAGATGATTTGCCATCTGTTCAGTCTTGCTGTGTTGATCTGCTGAAGTGAAGGCTCTGGAATTATCGTGAGCTCTTCTCCTATGATGAAGTGTCAGGGCTGATGTGTCCTGCGGGTCGTTTGTGAGTGGGCAGAGTGGTCGTGAGTTAAGTATGGCCTCGACTTGCGTCAGAAGAGTCGTAAATTCTTCGTACGTCAAGGTCGAGGTTCCGATGACCCTTCGTAGATGAT
>NW_021680826.1:75432-75622 GCF_001412515.2 Diachasma alloeum | reverse complement strand
CCGCAGTAGCTTTGTGAGTGATGAGTATCTGATGAGTGGCGCATTTGCCTCGGAAATCTGCACTGGATGTGAGCTGATGATGGGCGGCCTCGCTTCCTATGCCGCTTCTGATGATACCTCTTTTGATGATGTTAGGTCCATTGATGATGCTAGCCATTGGTCTGGTGGCAGGACAAGCCATGATGGCCCT
>NW_021680826.1:74451-75422 GCF_001412515.2 Diachasma alloeum | reverse complement strand
ATGTTTTCCAGATGCTCTTCTGTTTCCGCGCCTCCGTATATGTCGTCAATATACCGTCCCTTGATGAATGTCGGTAAGGCCAACGGGAATCGGTGGCCTTCGTCGATGGCCAACTGCTTCAGCACCCTCAGAGATAACTCAGGTGCGCAGCTGGTGCCGTATGTGACTGTCATCAGTTGAAAGTCGATGAGTTTTCCTTTGTCGTCTTTCCAGAAGATCCGTTGATAATCCCAATCGTCTTGATGAACACGAATCTGGCGGAACATTTTCACAATGTCCACACCAAATACTAAACGATGACGATGTAACCAGATAAGAACGTCGGAGCTGTCTACTTGTAGCTTCGGTCCTGGATGGAGTATGTCGTTAAGTGACACTCCTGATGAGCTGCGATGCGATGCGTCGAACACCACTCTCAATTTTGTGGTCGTGCTGTCTGGTTTAAGCACTCCATGATGAGGCAAGTAATATGCCTGCTTTGGTTCTGAAGTTGAAGGTGCTCGCTGCATGTGGTCCAGGGCCTCGTACTCTTCGATGAATTTCTTATAGAGGGTATGAGTGACTGGATCTGACGATAATTTTCCCAATAGCTTAGATAGCCGTTTCTTGGCCGTTGATGCTGTATCTCCCAAGGCGGCTGGTGATGATTTAAAGGGGAGACGCACGACATAACGTCCCGACGAATCCCTCTGATGAGTCTCGATAAAGTGTTGTTCGCATTCGGCTTCAGCTTTGCTCATGACAACTGTTGATGATGTATCCGGTAGCTCCTCCTGGAGCCAGAACTTTTTTAGGAGTTCTAATAATTGTTGATTCGCCGTCTGCGTTGATGTTTTGAAGGATGATTTGGCGACGCAGTCGTTACAACAAACTGGTCCCGATACTACCCAGCCAAAAATGGTCTGCTGAGCAATAAGTTCGGTTTTCTCAAACCTGATGATTTTCTCTCCGATTATGTTCCCATAGGCGTC
>NW_021680826.1:68313-74005 GCF_001412515.2 Diachasma alloeum | reverse complement strand
CTCTGTCTGATGTGTGCCAAAGTTAGTTGAGTTCCTCCATGGAAGCTCCGTTGATGAGCCTCCGCGATGATGAGCGATGATAATGGCGAGTGTCGGGGAAGAATGATTGGATTCTTCTCCTCCGGATCCAAAGTTGATCGTCTTAGACGTCCGCCCAATCGCATGACGTCATTATCCAGGTATGGCGTCAGCGTTGCCATACGATGATTGGCCGCTAAGGGGTTTCCGTCCCTCAGCGTGTGAACTTCTGCCTCGAAGTAGAGCTGCTGCGTGTATCTGACCCAAAACAGTCTCGCCTCTTCGAGTTCCTCTGGTTCCAATTGTGGAGAATCGGGTAGCGGCTGTCTTCTGAAGCGTTTTGCTGCGCGGTTTACCCAGGCTGTAACCCGCAGTAGCTTTGTGAGTGATGAGTATCTGATGATTAGCGCATTTGCCTCGGCAATCTGCACTGGATGTGNTCTGGAGAGTTGAGAGAGTCGTAAATTCTCTCAATCGCCGTTGACCTTGTAGATGTCCTTGAAGATGAGTTACCTCTCCATCCAAATGTTTCCTGCGTTCCCGGGCTCGGAGTAGATGATCCATTGCGTTGATGTTCTTGATGACTTTCTGAAGACGTAGTGATGTGGTTTGAACGAGTAGATTTCCGAATTTTGATGAATGCGTTGAGACTCCGTGGAAGAGATGATGATAACCGCACGTTGAACGCCGATATACGTAATACGAGTGTAGCGAGAGTGGGGATGCCTCCTCGACTCACGCTGATGAGTTTCACTGCCGAAAGCCGGACGGATTGAGAATGAAGGAATCCGATGAGTATCAAAATCCGCCGAGTGCCAACGATGATTTTCAATTCGCGCAGCGTACGATGTAAGCAAACTTCGATGAGGCCACAGCACTAATCCTCTGAGAAATTTATTCCGGATGAATAGCACTGAATTTTTTTCTGGTGATTGTCCACGTTGATTGTTTTGTGAACCCCGAATTGCCTCGTGGCACACATAGCATCTATTTCACAAACGCGTTGATTTTCCACACGTGGCACTGCACTTCACCACGGTGTCTCTTGTCCCTGTCCTTGATGCTTATCCACTTTCAACACCGCACTTTTACACTCCACTACCCGGCTCGAAGGACCAATGTTAGAAATCAATTACGATTTGATGAGCCGGGTGGTCGGGGGGAAAAGTGAGGTTCGGGTTAACGGTTTGATAATTAGCCGGTGGTAATGTGATGAGTTTTCTTTAATAAACAAACTATTATGCACTGAAAAATTACACAACACAAAGTTTAATAAATAGATGATTTCCGAGTGGACTATATACAAATTAACAAAGAAAGATGATTTTGCGATTATAATGTTCGATAATAGTTGCGATGATTTTCCGGCACTTTCACTCGATGAGGTTCGATGGCGTACTAAAGATACGACACGCACGATCGTCCTCGTGCGTGTTCGTCGATGCCCGAAGGTTTCCGAGCGAGCAAAATTCGACATTTAGCCCGACTGAAGGATGATTTTCAACACGGACTAATAGCTGACTGTGAATGACAAACGCCTCGATTAGGATAATAATTCCATTGAGGAGTAGTTCTCAGCGAAAGAAACGAGCCTGAAATGAGGATTCTTTTTTTAAATATAGTATAGCCGGCTTTACCGATTCATTTAGAACCTCTTTTTCGCCATGTCTCAAATTTCGGAAGCAGTAAAGTTAATTGTTGACGACATTGCGATTAAATGTATGAAGTATTTGACGAAAAGCAAGTCCTGTCAGACCTGAGATCTTCTATCCAGTTATTGGGAGATCTGTCATTTCTAATTCTCTCTTCATACTATCAATCCATCATATTTCACATGAACATGAAGATAGAGATGAAAGAAACCTGCTGCACTGCGTAACATGAAAATTATATGGACGATTGAGTGCGTAAATAACTAGAAAAAAAGGTGGAGTTTCTACAGAACAATTCACATTGGACATCTATTTTCCTGTCGGATCATCATCGCTCTATCGAAATGGCTCCACACAGATAGAAGAACCTTTCACTAAAGAAGAACGCCGTTACTTGCATCAAGAAGCTCATAACTCGAGAATTGGCAAGGAAACAAGATCTTAAGCAGATAAAGAATATGGTCAAAATATTTTGTGCTTGCCCGAAAGATGAGGGTCAATCAGTTCTAGGGTTGCCGCGATAGACGAGAGAAACGAGTCAAGACAAGAGAACTGTGAGACCATACGATGCAAGAGATCAATTTTATTGTCATCGCCAAAATAGAAAAGATGAGAGAGATGTCACGACAGACGATATATATCGACGAGAATCGGTGCCGTGAAGAAATTATATATTTTACATGAATAATTTATTTTCAACCGTGTTTAGAGGATAGTTAAATGGAAACGTTTTTTCTCAAGTTAAATGGCCATTGGAATGCTTTTCATATCCGTCGTGAATTGCTGAACTAGGATAAGTGCTTTTCGCTTGGGCTCGGTTATCGATGAATATCTTGGACATAAAGAAAGATAGCGATCCCATGAGAATCTTTTCTAGACCGCGAAATGTCAGCTACAAAAAAAAGGTTAATGAAACTTTCTCTATCTTTCTTCATTTGCAAAATATTCATCGATAACTGCCTCTCCGTTAAAAGCACTTATCCTAGTTAACCAATTCACAACAGATATGTGTACCCTACAAAAATCAAGAAAAACCACCAGACTAGAAGCGAAACGGGTCGGGCAGAAGTGAAAATTACAATTTTGTTTTTTCATCAAAAAACGACCTTGCACTACCGTTTGTATCGTATTCCAGTGGATGAGGTCTCAACTTATTCAGAAGATTCCACGGCATGAAGCTAAGCATCCGTTTCATGTTGGGCTCAAGAGATCCTAAGGAGAACGTTTTTTTTTGCTTCCGAATGGAAGCATTGAAATCGATGATTTTTTCCATCTCCCACTTTTGGCTGGAAATGATGTAGAATGTCATAAAACGTGAAGATCTGATGTTTTTAGAAAATGTATGTGTGTATGTCTGCCTGGGTGTGTCGATTTTTTGGAAAATTTTTATAAATTTAAACGAAAAAAAGGACTAAACTTGTAGGTACAAATCTGAAATTTTGTCATCTAACTGGTATTACTTTGAAGCTTTTTGAGGCGTAGTTTCAGCTCAATCGGTCCACTAGTTTCTGAGATATAGAAATAAAAAAAAATTATTTCCATAATATCTCAAAAATTACATGTCCGAATTGAATTTTTTTGACGTCAAAATCTTCCTTACAATAATATCTATCGAATCAAATCATAATATTGCTACATAACTAGGGTAAGTTTGGTAATAATTGGCATTTTTTATTTTTAGCAGAAAAAGTAACTCATCCATGAAAATTGCCTAAAAAATCAAGATAGGAAGTCGAAATTTGGTTGGATTGTAACTCTTATAGTATTCCAGGATGAGTTCATAAGTAGGGGAAATCGGATGAGTAGTTTAGAAGATATTCTACTTTTCGTGAAAAACTGTTATGCTCAATATCTCTTAAACTATTGGTCCGATTTACTTTTTTTTTCAAATTATTCCTCACGGTATCTCCTGTCAAGATCAATCAAAATATGCATACCCTCCCATACAAAGGGCTCGAGATATCACCGTTTTTATAATTTTTTCATTTAAAAGTTAACACTCCGTTGGTCGCACCAAAGTGACGAACGTCGTCGGTCGCGCGTAGAGCGCCGCGCCGCACCATGTTAAATCGGCATAGTGATGAATTTGAAAGATCTAGGAAAAATCTTTAAAAAATCAGCAGTGTGAAATTTTTAATTCTCAGTGTTACCTTCAATTATATATTCAAGCTCAAAATTGGCATGTTTTTCAGAAAATTGGCCTTATTCACGGTACATCGCCCGGAGTGTCGGCATAAAAATTTCAAAATTTTACTGCCTATTTTATTTTCGGTGAAAATTTTCATTGATAGGGCTTCTAGACACTCCAAAATGAGATGTCAAATTTTTTCAAATTTTTCTGAGGCTTTACTGCAGTGTCATTTAAAAAATTGCAAAAAGTGCGGCGCGACGCTCTTTGCGCGACCAACGCAGTGTTAATGTCGTATCTATAATACACGTAAAACTCGGCCTAAAAATATAAGATTCTGGCTACTAATTTGCATGATTGGACCACACTTGTTTTCACAATCGATTCAGTACATCCTGGCGTGGAGCAATTGATCCAACAATTTTTTTTTTCTGAAAAATCACACATCGTCATTTTATCAATGAATTTCGTCTCTGTATGACTTGAAAACTCACATAACAAAAATTCATGTACTTTTATACCCCATATGATGTAATATTTGATGTAATGGCATAGGTGGGACAGAGACAGAGTTTTTTCCACAAGTAGATTACCAATGATCATCATTGTTGTGAAATTTTCAGGGATTCCACTCAGCTGATTTGTAAATATGATAAAAATCCATGTGTGCCCGAGTCGAAAAATTGGTCGTTCCGAATCTTTCCTGTGTCTTCCAAGGCGACGATTTCTTTTGTGTTCGGATTTTTTTTCCCGTTTTTCAGTAATGACTTTAGTCTTCCATAACTTCACCACTTTTTGAGAACGACAGAAATATTCCATGTGTAGTTGGGTGTCATTCGACCCCGCCTTGCCACGGAAGACAGAGGACGACAAAGCGAATACTTGCAACGACTACCCAATCGGAACGACAAGAGTCGTCGATCTGTACATTCGTGTCTTCCCAACGTTTAGGTTCTATCAAGCAGGTAAAAGGAGAGGGGATTAATAAAATCATAAAAGTTTTATCACTGAACTGAAAATATTCATGTGAAGACTGGTATCGTTGTGTCATCGTCAAAGTATTCGAAAGTTTTGGGACTTGGAAAAATTTTCGTGTCAAGGGAACTTAGAAAGACTTCTTCACATAATTGAACTTAGAAAAATTTGACTTGTTAGTGGAACTTAGAGACGTTTCTTACGAGCGAAATTCGCCAAAATATATTCAAAGGATCTAATATTGAAAAATGAGATCCTAGTTACATAATTATAGATTAAAATTCGGTTAAAATGTCATTTCTTTTGCATGTATCGAATGATACATGCATGCATGCATGTTTTTTTGATGTTTGTTTGTACACGGTCGAATGATTATCATTTCCTTTTTTGCCTCAACTGATGCATCGGATTATTAAAAACAGAATAACTAGAACTAGATCTAGATCTTTTATTCGCCTCGAAAAATAGAATGATATTCCTGATGTAGGATATACGAACAATGTCAAGTGGATGGAATAAAAAAATAATTGGTTTTATTGCTTTCAAGCCGTACCGGCTTGACCCGGACGGACAGAGGACATGAAAAAAAAATGAGAAAAAAAAATTCTAAGAGAATTAGAATTTAGAGAGAAAAATTTCCGCTTCACGCAGCCGGGAATCGAACCCGGGGCTCCCAGATACGCGCCGGGCACTCTTACCGACTAAGCTACCGGGAACCACAGAAATTCACTCTCAAATTCACCTCATACACCGCCTAACCTCCTTTAGGCATTAAAGAATTCTAAGAGAATTAGAATTTAGAGAGAAAAAATTTCCGCTTCATCCAGCCGGGAATTGAACCCGGGTCTCCCAGATATGCGCCGGGCACTCTTACCGACTAAGCTACCGGGAACCACAGAAATTCACTCTCAAATTCACC
>NW_021680826.1:66176-68239 GCF_001412515.2 Diachasma alloeum | reverse complement strand
GGCAGTCTTACCGACTAAGCTACCGGGAACCACAGAAATTCACTCTCAAATTCACCTCATACACCGCCTAACCTGATTTAGGCATTAAAGAATTCTAAGAGAATTAGAATTTAGAGAGAAAAAATTTCCGCTTCACCCAGCCGGAAATCGAACCCGGGTCCGGGAACCCGGATCGTGTTCGGCACATAAAAAAAAATGGTACCTGGAGACATAGCGGTACCTCATTGTTTTTGGGGAATTCCCGTTTTTGTTGACAAAGGATGGTAAAATAAGGGGTGGAGGGAAACGCTTCGGTACATTTCCTTTGCAACTAAATATACTTTTCAACCTAGTATATAGCAAGGAAGGGATATTTTCCAGTTCAGTTTGTCGATCACCGTTGGGAGACACGCATCATTTCTCTTCATTTTTAATATTTTTCTAAGTTTTCCTGAGTGTTGTATGCAATGTTTTGTGACCTTTCAATATTTAATTAATATTATTTCCTAAAAAGGGGATTTAGGCCGATTAAATAATGAGGACAAATGAGGGGTAAAATTAACTAAATATCTATATTTCTATTAATTTACATATTAGATCGTCGTAAGACGTTAGAAATGCCTTTTACTTGGATCTAGGGTTATGGGTAAGGCCAGGCAACTTTTGTACACGTAAAAAAGGGAGTGACTCTAATGCAGAAAAAGGGGAGAAACTAGTCGTGTCGAGGGAATGCAACTAAATATAAGAAGAATAACTAAATGGGGAAGAAACAAAAGAGTGTAGGCTCACCGTTGGGGGGTATGAAGGGTAATATTGTGGGGTCAAGAGGGAAAATGAGGGGGGTAACTCGTACTCACGAAGGGACTTCACTCTGCCGAACACGTGGAATTCTACCGGCGCCTTGCACTCCTTCCAAATACCCGGGCGTTTTCCTGGAGAGCCTCCTTTCCACCTCGGGGTTTCCTGGGCACCAATACTAGAGCTGGGATGAGCTCGATGTATCGAAAATCCTCTTTTTATCCGCCAATACTTCCGGGCGAATTTTACTGTATTCACTATTACTACTTTCGGGGCACGTGGTGACTCACGGGGCAGCTATTGCACGAGTGACGGTCTCTTCTTTTCCTTCGCGATTCGTGGGGGTTCGTCAGGTGTCGATGTCCTTCGGATTTTAATTCCAGAGCAATCGGGGCCAATCAGCACGGGTGAGTGGTGACGATGACCACAATCCAGGGATGTCTCGCAAGGGATTATTGCTGGTGTTAAATATTCGGGGGTCTAGTATGGGGAATTTCCAGGAGGCGATGGCTTCTCCAATTGATCGGGTGGGGCCGGAACTGATGTCTTCCTTCGGCTGGTGTCTTCGTGATGTCCAGGGGCAGAGGCAGAGGGGCGATGAGGGGAAAAGTAAGGGAAGGGGTATCCAACGGTGGTGGGATNGAAACTAAAATAAATGTCTTTGGAAGGGCGAGGGGTTAATTTCTTGGGCTCGGGGGGGTTGTCTGGGGGATCAAATCTAGAGGAATAGGGCCGGTCTGAGGGTAACCAAGGGGTCAAGGGGGACATTTGATTCGTCAAGGGGGGAGGATTTGATTTTTGGGGAGCTGAGGGCTCCTTATGGGTCTCGAAGGGTTGGGGGCTGATGTGACTACTAGAACCTAAACTAATGGAAATTCTATCCACAAGTAATTTTAAATCATAATAATTATAGATCTCGGGGCAACTTATTACAGTCCTGCACTTTTTGCACTGACTGATTACTAAATCTCTCTAACCTTCTGGGGTATCAATTCTTACAGCTACAATTACGGGGCACTGGGGTAAAAATGTACACATAATACTGCCTACTTTACAAATCGGGTACGTCAGGGCATTCCTAACTTTCTCTGAATATTTTAAGCCTTTCTTTTAGATCCAGTTGGTCATGGTCCCGGGGGTAAAGAGGACATGGGGTGGTTTTCTGGGTTCTCCGGGTGAATTTTCTGGGGGTCTTGGGGTATCTTGGGGTCCTATGGGGAACTTAGGGGCTTACTGTCCATTCTAGGGGCAATTCGAGATGAATATTTTCGATTTAAATCTCGGAT
>NW_021680826.1:65654-66166 GCF_001412515.2 Diachasma alloeum | reverse complement strand
AATTTTCTGGGGGTCTGGGGGTATCTTGGGGTCCTATGGGGAACTTAGGGGCTTACTGTCCATTCTAGGGGCAATTCGAGATGAATATTTTCGATTTAAATCTCGGATTGTCCCGGGGGTACAAGATACATTGAACTTGGGGATTTCCATGAAATTTTCGAGACTCTATGGGATATTTCTGGACTCTCCGGATCATTCTGTGGAATCTTGAAACATGGTGGCATATTCCTAGGATTCCTGGGGGATTGAGGGTTCTTCTCGGGCGTTCTGGTATGCTAGGGGTCTTTTCTGGGATCTCTGGGGTCTTCTCTGGGGTAGCTGGGGTAACTGGAAGGGGTTCCGAGGTATTTGGAGACATTCTGGAATTTCCTAGGGGCTGGGGTGACCTTGATTCTACTAAGTGAAAGTGGAGGGCTGACTTGGTTTCACTGGGCTTTCTATCAACTACATGGGGACGAGGGATTCTAAGATTCTCAGGTGGAGGGATTGGATCCAGATCAAAGAGACGGGGG
>NW_021680826.1:60680-64489 GCF_001412515.2 Diachasma alloeum | reverse complement strand
TGTGACCTTTCAATATTTAATTAATATTATTTCCTAAAAAGGGGATTTAGGCCGATTAAATAATGAGGACAAATGAGGGGTAAAATTATCTAAATATCTATATTTCTATTAATTTTACCCCTCATTTGTCCTCATTATTTAATCGGCCTAAATCCCGTTTTAGGAAATAATATTAATTAAATATTGAAAGGTCACAAATTGGCGCCCGACGTGGGGCCTGGCGCAAAAAATTGAGCGTATTATTTTTCTCCCCCCCAGTCTTCCCCCCCAAAGTCGCATTCCATTCCTTTTGTGTAGCTCACTGTTGCGGGTTTGTTATGATTGCGTAACGCAGTTACAGTCGCCCGAGACACTCATCTCTACTTCATACTGTGCATTCTCTTTCGAATACATTTTTCGTTCGAATATATTTTCCTCTCGAATTATTTTTCCTCTGAAATCATGGGCAATTATTTTCTCTCTACTTTCCTTCTGTGGTTGTATGGAATATGCAAGGACTGATCCCACAACTTTATCATTACCTCTGCCCGGGTGACCTGATGGGTCGGTGGGCATTGCTTCACTACTGACGAGGAATATTCATTTATTTTTTATTATTAATCTACATATTTTTTCCCACTACACACTGCCCCCTAAAATGTAAATCCCGTCACCGTTGGATACCCATTCCCTCACTTTTCCCCTCATCACCCCTCTGCCCCTGCCCCTGGACATCACGAAGACACCAGCCGAAGGAAGACATCAGTTCCGGCCCCACCCGACCAATTGGAGAAGCCATCGCCTCCTGGAAATTCCCCATACTAGACCCCCGAACATTCACCACCAGCAATAATCCTTTGCGAGACGTCCCTGGATTGTGGTCATCATCACCACTCACCCGTGCTGATTGGCCCCGATTGCTCCCGAATTAAAACCCGAAGGACATCGACACCTGACGAACCCCCACGAATCGCGAAGGAAAAGAAGAGACCGTCACTCGTGCATTAGCTGCCCCGTGAGTCGCCACGTGCCCCGAAAGTAGTAATAGTGAATACAGTAAAATTCGCCCGGAAGTATTGGCGGATAAAAAGAGGATTTTCGATACATCGAGCTCATCCCAGCTCTAGTATTGGTGCCCAGGAAACCCCGAGGTGGAAAGGAGGCTCTCCAGGAAAACGCCCTGGTATTTTGAAGGAGTGCAAGGCGCCGGTGGAATTCCACGTGTTCGCCAGTGTGAAGTCCCATCGTGAGTACGAGTTACCCCCCTCATTTTCCCTCTTGTCCCCACAATATTACCCTTCATACCCCCCAACGGTGAGCCTCTTTTGTTTCTTCCCCATTCAGTTATTATTTGGGTATTTAGTTGCATTCTNATTGCCGCAGAAGCTGTCATTTACAGCTCTCGCTCCCATAGAGATTCCCCGCTTCGCCGCCCCTCTCCCCCACCAGCCATCTTTGCACTCCTCTACGCATTATCCCCTCTCTCATACTACCCCTAAGGCAGTCATATTTAGAGATCGGACCTCGGCAGACCTTTCAATTAGAGAATTGAAAGTCAGTCAAATTTTTAAACGAGAAGGAATTACATTTTCAGGGGCCAAACAAGAGGACCCCTACATTTTTCTTAGAGAAATCGAGGATTGGCGGGTAGCCAATAACCTCAGTGACGAAGAAACCCTTCGTGCCCTTTTTGCAGTATTCAAGGATAATGCGCGTACATGGTATCGACTCGAGTATCCCCACTTNTCCCCTTTTTACGTGTACAAAAGTTGCCTGGCCTTACCGATAACCCTAGATCCAAGTAAAAGGCATTTCAAGCGTCTTCCGATGATCNGAGAAGGAATTACATTTTCAGGGGCCAAACAAGAGGACCCCTACATTTTTCTTAGAGAAATCGAGGATTGGCGGGTAGCCAATAACCTCAGTAACGAAGAAATCCTTCGTGCCCTTTTTGCAGTATTCAAGGATAATGCGCGTACCTGGTATCGACTCGAGTATCCCCAGATCCTTTCATACGAAGAGTTCATATTATCTTTCAAAGCCACTTTTTGCCCCATTGGTCATGAAGAGAGTACATGGCAAGACATTTATCGTCGTACTCAAGCCCCCCAGGAAACTGTTCGGGATTATACTATTTGCATGCGAGGACTTTTCGCAAATTTGGACCACCCACCACCCCTCGAGAGACAATTAAACATTGTTTACACTCAACTCCACCCCCAGTACACTAAACGTATCAATCGTGACAGTTTCATCACGTATGCCCAGCTACTGGCTCGAGCTCATCAAGTCGAGTGGACCGATAGAAATGCCCTACGGTACAGACCTCCTCCCTCTGCTGAAGAAAGCAATGTCCCCGCATATGCTTATATCCCTCAGGTAGCAAAAAGTCAGATACCCTCCCCCCATCACCCGAGTTCATCCACTATCCCCGCACTGATGGATCCCATTGTTCCTCGACCCCCTCGCCTCAACCCACGAAACATGAGTCCCCTGTACTCCCTCAGTAATTATCGACACCATTCGTCACATCAGATGGTGCAAGAGCGCCCTACCAGCCCCTACGTCAGCTCCCCTCGAAGAGTTNTTATTCCCCTTGTACCCCCCCCCCCTCTCCCCCTCGAGTATTAACTTGGTCATTTCCTCGGATTTTATTTCTGGTCTACCACTGTTCTCACAAATTGTATAAATCCCCTCATACCCCCCCGTCATCACCACATTCTCCCGTCGTTCATTTATATTGAATTTAAATAAGTGGTAGATTGAACTTGCGAATATTTCAGAATGGAATTCCATACATCTGAAAAACAATTTGTTGAGTTGAAAGTACGTTGGACAATCGGTCCCACTTTTCGGTTGGTGAGNACCGCGAAACGGTAAGGACAGAGTAGAATGATGATGATTGTTCAGCAGAACACTCTGACAAACCCATATATTTTTTACCCCCAGGACAATCCGACATTTAAACTGAAGAGATTCATCTCGAATTACCCCTAGAATGGACAGTAAGCCCCTAAGTTCCCCATAGGACCCCAAGATACCCCCAGACCCCCAGAAAATTCACCCGGAGAACCCCGAAAACCACCCCACGTCCTCTTTACCCCCGGGACCATGACCAGCCGGATCTGAAAGAAAGGCTTAAAATATTCAGAGAAAGCTGGGAGGGCCCTGACGCATTATAAGAACCGTGGAATTACGTTAGGATTAGGTTAAAAAATATTTCGCACGACCCAATGTGGGCCGAAATNAAAATATTCAGAGAAAGTTAGGAATGCCCTGACGCACCCGATTTGTAAAGTAGGCAGTATTAAGTGTACATTTTTACTCCAGTGCCCCGTAATTGTAGCTGTAAGAATTGTTACCCCAGAAGGTTAGAGAGATTTAGTAATCAGTCAGTGCAAAAAGTGCAGGACTGTAATAAGTTGCCCCGAGATCTATAATTATTATGATTTAAAATTACTTGTGGATAGAATTTTCATTAGTTTAGGTTCTAGTAGTCATATCATCCCCCAACCCCTCGAGACCCATAAGGAGCCACCAATAATCGAATCCTCCCCGCAGCGATGAAGTCAGGTGAATCCCCACAACCCCCATCACCCTTCACCATAGTTGTCTCTGATCCCGATACCCCTTGTCCTCATTCATTGACCCCCTGGTTGCCCCTCGACGAGCCCCTTCCTCGAGGTCTGTCCATTGGATTGAACCCCCTAGACAACTCCCCCGAGCCCAAGAAATTAACCCCTCGCCCTTCCAAAGACATTTATTTTAGTTTCCTTTTGTTACCCAAAGGGCCATTGAATAGTATTTTTTGAGTTATTTTGTTTTTTTTT
>NW_021680826.1:57804-58960 GCF_001412515.2 Diachasma alloeum | reverse complement strand
AATTTTCCAGGCTACTGCTCCAGGGGAAGAGAGGCTGGAATGAAGGCTCAGACTATTAGGAACACAATTTTATTTATAGCTAATTATGTACGGGGTATCTCCCTACATTTTCCCTTATTCACTAATGATTATTTTTGTCTTGAATTGTCGAACTCTAAATATTTTTCATTGGCTCGACAGCTCAAGTACCACAACACTCTCATCCTTACTTCCAATTAATTGAATAAAATAATAATATGATCTCAAAAAAAAACAAAATAACTCGAAAAATACTATTCAATGGCCCTTTGGATAACAAAAGGAAACTAAAATAAATGTCTTTGGAAGGGCGAGGGGTTAATTTCTTGGGCTCGGGGGGGGGTTGTCTGGGGGATCAAATCTAGAGGAATAGGGTCGGTCTGAGGGTAACCAAGGGGTCAAGGGGGACATTTGATTCGTCAAGGGAGGAGAATTTTATTTTTGGGGAGCTGAAGANACTTGAAATGGTCCGAGGGTTTGCCCCGTCTGTAGTCTCTCTTTAGGACGAAAGTTAACTGAA
Organism: Diachasma alloeum; assembly: GCF_001412515.2. NCBI lineage: Eukaryota > Metazoa > Arthropoda > Insecta > Hymenoptera > Braconidae > Diachasma > Diachasma alloeum. The sequence continues at coordinate 58,422 of NW_021680826.1, read as the reverse complement.
CCGTCTGTTTTTCGGGTGATATGGAACCCTACGGTCATGAAGGGCATTTTCATGCCGTCCTCCTCGTCATTCCAAGAGGCGGTTTCGGGTNGAAAGTTAACTGAACCGTCTGTTTTTCGGGTGATATGGAACCCTACGGTCATGAAGGGCATTTTCATGCCGTCCTCCTCGTCATTCCAAGAGGCGGATTCGGGTCCGTACTCCTGAACGATCTCAAAACGTACAAACCTCTCTCGCAATTCCTGATGCGTCCCTAAAGAACTAATTCCGAGGGTATCGGCAAGTACCATCCGATCGCGAGGGGTCAGCTGATCCCATCTATCTTCTAACTACTTTCTATAATGGGAAATCTCGGAGGAGGGGGAGGGGACGGGTGTACTGGGCAGAATTGGGGTGGCAAACCAGGGGGCATATATAGGGTCGGCGTTGGGGCTCGGGGTCATCTTGTTAACGTTTATAAATTTGCGACATAATTTCAAAGCAATGTTTTAATGTGACTCCACTTTTCAAGAAGCACAAAAAAAAACCTAGTAAAAATAATAACGAAAAACCATTAACTTAATCCGAAAAACTATTGATTTAATAGAAGGATTCTAAGTTGACTTCAAGGGGGGGGGG
>NW_021680826.1:57108-57752 GCF_001412515.2 Diachasma alloeum | reverse complement strand
GGGAGGAATCATTTTCAGGGGCAATGGGAAGGGGGAAAGGGGGAGGAGAAAGAAAAAGAGAGACACGATCTGGCACGGAAATTCGGTAAATGACGAAATTGTGTTCCCATTCACAGGGGCGGGGGGGATGTACAATGGGAATAAATTCGGCGCATACAATAATCCGAGGATAAATTCGAGGAAAAATAATCCGAGCGAAATATATATTCGAACGATACAATTATTCGAAAGAGAATGCACAGTATGAAGTAGAGATGAGTGTCTCGGGCGACCGTAACTGCGTTACGCAATCATAACAAACCCGCAACAGTGAGCCACACAAAAGGAATGGAATGCGACTTTGGGGGGGAAGACTGGGGGGGAGAAAAATAATACGCTCAATTTTTAGCGCCTAGCCCCACGTCGGGCGCCAATTTGTGACCGTTCAATATTTAATTAATATTATTTCCTAAAAGGGGGATTTAGGGCAATTAAATAATGAGGACAAATGAGGGATAAAATTAACTGAATATCTATATTTCTATTAATTTACATGATAGATCGTCGTAAGACGCTTGAAATGCCTTTTAGTTGGATCTAGGGTTATGGGTAAGGCCAGGCAAGTTTTGTACACGTAAAAAGGGGATGACTCTAATGCAGATAAA
>NW_021680826.1:3887-56923 GCF_001412515.2 Diachasma alloeum | reverse complement strand
CGTGTTCGCCAGAGTGAAGTCCCATCGTGAGTACGAGTTACCCCCCTCATTTTCCCTCTTGTCCCCACAATATTACCCTTCGTACCCCCCAACGGTGAGCTTACACTCTTTTCTTTCTTCCCCATTCAGTAATTATTTGGATATTTAGTTGCATTCCCTTGACACGATTAGCTTCTCCCCCTTTATCTGCATTAGAGTCATCCCCTTTTTACGTGTACAAAAGTTGCCTGGCCTTACCCATAACCCTAGATCCAAGTAAAAGGCATTTCAAACGTCTTACGACGATCTAATCTGTAAATTACTAGAAATATAGATATTTAGTTAATTTTATCCCTCATTTGTCCTCATTATTTAATTGCCCTAAATCCCCCTTTTAGGAAATAATATTAATTAAATATTGAACGGTCACAAATTGGCGCCCGACGTGGGGCTAGGCGCTAAAAATTGAGCGTATTATTTTTCTCCCCTCCAGTCTTCCCCCCCAAAGTCGCATTCGTTTTGTGTGGCTCACTGTTGCGGGTTTGTTATGATTGCGTAACGCAGGTACGGTCGCCCGAGACACTCATCTCTACTTCATACTGTGCATTCTCTTTCGAATAATTGTATCGTTCGAATATATTTTTCTCTCGGATTATTTCTCCTCGAATTTATTCTCGGATTATTGTATGCCCCGAATTTATTCCCATTGTACACCCCCCCCCCCCAGTGAATGGGAACACAATTTCGTCATTTACCGAATTTCCGTGCCAGATCGTATCTCTCTTTTCCTTTCTCCTCCCCCTTACCCCCTTCCCATTGACCCTGAAAATGTTTCCTCCCCTCACCCCCACCCCTTGAAATCAACTTAGAATCCTTCTATTAAATCAATAGTTTTTCGGATTAAGTTAATGGGTTTTCGTTATTATTTTTACNGTGAATGGGAACACAATTTCGTCATTTACCGAATTTCCGTGCCAGATCGTATCTCTCTTTTCCTTTCTCCTCCCCCTTACCCCCTTCCCATTGACCCTGAAAATGTTTCCTCCCCTCACCCCCACCCCTTGAAATCAACTTAGAATCCTTCTATTAAATCAATAGTTTTTCGGATTAAGTTAATGGTTTTTCGTTATTATTTTTACTAGGTTTTTTTTTGTGCCTCTTGAAAAGTGGAGTCACATTAAAACATTTCTTTGAAATTATTTTGGAAAATTCTTGCCTCATAAACACCCCTACGGAGGTTACGACTCCCTCGACCTCCCCAGGCGCCCGAATTATNAGCCCTCCACTTTCACTTAGTAGAATCAAGGTCACCCCAGCCCCTAGGAAATTCCAGAATATCTGCAAATACCTCGGAACCCCTTCCAGTTACCCCAGCTACTCCAGAGAAGACTCCAGAGATCCCAGAAAAGACCCCTAGCATACCAGAACGCCCGAGAAGAACCCTCAATCCCCCAGGAATCCTAGGAATATCCCACCATGTCTCAAGATTCCACAGAATGATCCGGAGAGTCCAGAAAAATCCCATAGAGTCTCGAAAATTTCATGGAAACCCCCAAGTTCTTCTAAAAATCCCCGAAAACCCCAATGAATCACGACCACTCCCAAAATTCCCCAAGATATCCCAAAATCCCACAGGTATCACAGGATTCAGTCTTAATAGTTAAAGTAGGCGAACTGAAGAATCGGAACAGTCAGTAGGAAAAAACTATTGTTCCCAGGAAATAAGAAAAATTCACCCAGTAAAATAGGCCCCGTATTAGGTTAGATTATTAAGTAGTACTATTGTTTCACAAAATAAAGTAGACTGATGATGACTGTTCAACAGAACTTGCAGACGAGCCCATGTATCTTATACCCCCGGGACAATCCGAGATTTAAATCGAAAATATTCATCTCGAACTGCCCCTAGAATGGACAGTAAGCCCATAAGTTCCCCATAGGACCCCAAGATACCCCCAGACCCCCAGAAAATTCACCCGGAGAACCCAGAAAACCACCCCATGTCCTCTTTACCCCCGGGACCATGACCAGCCGGAACTGAAAGAAAGGCTTAAAATATTCAGAGAAAGCTGGGAGGGCCCTGACGCATTATAAGAACCGTGGAATTAGGTTAGGATTAGGTTAAAAAATATTTCGCACGACCCAATGTGGTCCGAAATACCCCAGAATATGAGAGATTATATAATCAGTCGGTGCGATGAAAGCATGACTGTAATAAGTTGCCCCGAGATCTATAATTATTATGATTTAAAATTACTTGTGGATAGAATTTCCATTAGTTTAGGTTCTACTAGTCACATCATCCCCCAACCCTTCGAGATCCATAAGGAACCCTCAGCTCCCCAAAAATAAAATTCTCCCCCCTTGACNAGCCCCCAACCCTTCGAGACCCATAAGGAGCCCTCAGCTCCCCAAAAATCAAATCCTCCCCCCTTGACGAATCAAATGTCCCCCTTGACCCCTTGGTTGCCCTCAGACCGGCCCTATTCCTCTAGATTTGATCCCCCAGACAACCCCCCCGAGCCCAAGAAATTAACCCCTCGCCCTTCCAAAGACATTTATTTTAGTTTCCTTTTGTTATCCAAAGGGCCATTGAATAGTATTTTTTGAGTTATTTTGTTTTTTTTTTTAGATCATATTATTATTTTATTCAATTAATTGCAAGTAAGGATGAGAGTGTTGTGGTACCTGAGCTGTCGAGCCAATGAAAAGTATTTAGAGTTCGACAATTCAAAACAAAAATAATTATTAGTGAATAAGGGAAAATGTAGGGAGATACCCCGTATGATAAGTGAAATCGTTGGTAAAATTTGTTCCTAATAGTCTGAGCCTTCATTCCAGCCTCTCTTCCCCTGGAGCAGTAACCTGGAAAATTTCTTGTAAAAGGTTTGAATCGTTCAACGCAGGGTTATTGAAACCCTACGTATTCTCTACCCCCGGGACAGCTGTGACGAGGCATATTCATTTATTTTTTATTATTTTTCTACATATTTTTTCCCACTACACACTGCCCCCTAAAATGTAAATCCCGCCACCGTTGGATACCCCTTCCCTCACTTTTCCCCTCATCGCCCCTCTTCCCCTGCCCCTGGACGAGGTCTCTCAGTAGTCAAATTACTACCGGGCTGTGCCCGTTCAATATTTAATTAATATTATTTCCTCAAAGGGGGATTTAGGGCAATTAAATAATGAGGACAAATGAGGGATAAAATTAACTGAATATCTATATTTCTATTAATTTACATAATAGATCGTCGTAAGACGCTTGAAATGCCTTTTACTTGGATCTAGGGTTATGGGTAAGGCCAGGCAACTTTTGTACACGTAAAAAGGGGAGTGACTCTAATGCAGAAAAAGGGGAGAAGCTAGTCGTGTCGAGGGAATGCAACTAAATATAAGAAGAATAACTAAATGGGGAAGAAACAAAAGAATGTAGGCTCACCGTTGGGGGGTATGAAGGGTAATATTGTGGGGACAAGAGGGAAAATGAGGGGGGTAACTCGTACTCACGATGGGACTTCACTCTGGCGAACACGTGGAATTCCACCGGCGCCTTGCACTCCTTCAAAATACCAGGGCGTTTTCCTGGAGAGCCTCCTTTCCACCTCGGGGTTTCCTGGGCACCAATACTAGAGCTGGGATGAGCTCGATGTATCGAAAATCCTCTTTTTATCCGCCAATACTTCCGGGCGAATTTTACTGTATTCACTATTACTAATTTCGGGGCACGTGGTGACTCACGGGGCAGCTATTGCACGAGTGGCGGTCATTTCTTTTCCTTCGCGATTCGTGGGGGATCGTCAGGTGTCGAAGTCTTTCGGGTTTTAATTCGAGAGCAATCGGGGCCAATCAGCACGGGTCAGTGGTGACGATGACCACAATCCAGGGATGTCTCGCAAGGGATTATTGCTGGTGGTGAATATTCGGGGGTCTAGTATGGGGAATTTCCAGGAGGCGATGGCTTCTCCAATTGATTGGGTGGGACCGGAACTGATGTCTTCCTTCGGCTGGTGTCTTCGTGATGTCCAGGGGCAGGGGCAGATGGGCGATGAGGGGAAAAGTGAGGGAAGCTGTATCCAACGGTGGCGGGATTTACCTTTTAGGGGGCAGTGTATAGTAGGAAAAAATATGTAGAAAAATAATAAAAAATAAATGAATATGCCTCGTCACAGTTTATAATTGTTTTTGAAATAAAAAAATGTGATGTGGTACCATCATCTACAGGAAAGATCGCCGTGAGAATGTCAAAAGGAGGTAAGTGTGAATACTAATTGATTTTTTAGTACAAGTTTCCATCTATAAAAATACTACGGTTAAATGACTCGATGAAATTATAAAATTACGGGGAGACCGCTATGAGTTTTAAAAGTCGCGGACTATTGGAATGAGATTTCTCATACACTGAAGATTCATTATGTATGTCTAAAAACGAATATTTAGTGCAGAAAATTAATTGTTTATTGTTCGTTTGTCTCGCAGACGCTTAAAATGTTAAAAATAGTCCAGGGCGTCCGATTTTTTAGATATAGAGATTTTATTTTTCAAAATTTACAAAAAAAATGTGTGCAATAAAAATCACATGTTAGTTTTTTGCAATTCGACTCCTACACAGCTAATTTTGTTGTGTTCAATATAGAAATTTGTGCCATTCACGTAAAATAAGCAGAAAAATTATCTTTAAAATATTAAAAATATACTCTCGATTCTTTCAGAAACATTTTCCGGGCCATTTTACATGAATGGTACCATTTTTTATAAACCAAAAAAATAAATATAGCTATGTATTAGGTGTACAAATAAGTTTTTGGACACTTCGATTCCGTGACATGAAAGTAATTCAAAGTTACCGCTTACATACATTATGGTGGGGTTTGTTATGTAGTATCAAACCATAAGGGAGTCATAAACATAACCTTAAATTCTGTGAATAAAACATGCAGACCTATAAGCTATTTATTAGACACGCCATTCGTTATGAATTCCATCAAGGAAAAACTGTTAGGAAAGCATATCAATCAATTTGTTCTGTTCTTGGGGACAACATTGTATCTAAAAGTACATGTGAGTATTGGTATAAGCGATTTAAAGAAGGTGATTTCGACGTTAGTGACCGTGAACGTACCGGGGCCCCTGTAAGGGTGGATGACCAGGAACTGGAAGCGTTGCTGGATGAAAACTCTTGCCAGACGGGAAAACAACTTGCAAACCAGCTTGGAGTAACTCAACAGACCGTTTCCTACCGCTTAAACGTAATGGGAAAGATTTGAAGAGGAACAAAGTGGGTGCCAACACTTTTTGACTCAAGAAAATAAAGATAGCCGACTTGACATATGTCTGAATCTTTACAATAAGCAACATAGAAAGTCTTTTGTGTAGAAAACTGTGACCGGCGATGGACAGTGGATTTATTTTGATAATCCAAAACGCAAATATCATTGGGTTAACCCGGGCGAGCCGACGACATCGACACCCAAGCGCAATATTCACTGTACGAAGATCATGCTGTGTATATGGTAGGATATGAAAGGCGTACTGCATTATAAACTTTTGAAGTCTGGCGAGACAGTGACTGCGATCGCTATCGTCAACAATTAATAAGATTCAACCAAGAAATTGAACAAACACGTCCATTTACTGGTAAAGGAAAACGTCCAGTAAAATTGCTCCATGACAACGCCAGGCCTCATGTGGGTAAACCGGTAAAAGATACGTTAATGGCTCTTGGATGGGAAGTTGTGCCACACCCGGCGTATACACGAGACTTAGCTCCAACTGATTTTCACTTGTTTCGGAAGATGCAAAACGATTTGACTGACGTGCGATTCAAAACATTTGAAGAAGTGCAAAAATGGGTCGATAATTTCCTCGCCTCGCAAGATGAAACTTTCTTTGCAGAAGGTATCCGTGAATTACCTAACAGATGGCTGAAGGTCATTCAAAATGATGGAGATTATTTTGATGAATAAATGTACTTTACTTTTTTTCGAAAATTAATTTTTAATTTTTTGCAAAGTGTCCTAAAACTAATTTGTACACCTAATAGGAGTCGATTTAAAAAAAAAATTGTAATTGTTAATGCACATATTTTTTCCAAAAATTTTGAAAACAAAACCTCTGTAGTTCAAAAATTGGTGGCCCCGCACTATTTTTAACATTTTAAGCAGGTGCGGGGCAAACGAATAATAAAAAATCAATTTTTTTGGACTAATTGTTCGTTTTTAAGGTATTGATCTTTAGTGCATGAGAAATCGAACTCCAATCGCCCGCGACTTTTAAAACTCATAGTAGTCTTCCTTTAATTGATCATTCTACGTCTCTTCCCGAAGACTTTTGAAAGAAAAAAATGAATCTTTTTTTTTTCAGAACCATGTGAAGAATTATAAAAAAAGTTGGGTATTTCGACCAGTGGTAATTTAATCGCCTCCGAAGATGAAGCACAGACTCCAGAAGTTCTACTGGCGTACCAAAAAGTACGGGCGATCAATACGGGAATAAAAAGGAATACTTTTAGAGTCAGATAATCAGATAGATCTCGAGATGACGAGAATTCAATCACTTTTACCGAAGAATTCAAATCCAAAACACTTTGAATCGAATGGGGAAAGCCTCGTTGGTGCCCTCCAACGCCCGGATGCCACGGAAGCTTCAACAAATTTTGTCAGTATGTATATAATAGTTCTATGCAACTCCAATGAGTGAAATGATTTCTCAAACATATATAATGTAATTAAAATATAATTAAATATATATATATATATATATATTTTTTTTTTTTGATTCCATATTTATACCCTCTCGGGTTTTTACATTTTGTTCCCTTCCCTATCTGCGTTACCATGGACCGACTTACTTTATCCCCAACTGCACCCCATTCGGGGTTGGGCTGCCAGGAAAACCATGAAAAACCTCAGTTGTGCAGCCAGCCGATAATGCAGGGATTCTACTGTGTCCATTGATCACACTGACTCAATGGGCACAGTGGTTCTCTAAATTCGTGCCTAGCGACTGTAGTCGCACGCGGTTAGGTGTGCGTAAGCGGACACCCATCCAAGTACTGGGCAGACTGAACGCTGCTTAGCTTGGATGACCGCCGGTGCCACACTTCCCGCGCGACCACTACAGCCACGTATATAATTAAATATATATAATATAATTAAATTTTTTTTAAATGTATAATAATTTTTTGTAACATTGATAAATCTATAGTTTCGTAGTTCCAAAATAAATCGAATATTTTTAATTTGTTTTAATGTTTTATATAAACAAAAAATTGTACAACCCCTACCTTCCCCTCCCCCCGGCTCCCGACGCCGGAACCTACGGTACCTAGCCATAAAATTTAGACAAGGACAGACATACTGACCGATGCTCCAAAAATGAAGACTAGAGCGACCAAAGGAAGATCGGTGTCGCTCTAACCGTCATAAATGGGAACGATTCTTGTCTTCCTCAAATCTTCCGTAGTCTTTATGAGTCCAATAACTACAATATCAGAGCGATATTTGAACGCCTCTTGTCGTCCTCATTTTTATGGCCATCGAGGATGAGACGACTTTAGCCTTCCCTGTATGTTCCTATGTCGTTAAGTATATATTGAAAAATCGGAGCGACTTGGAAGACACGAAGAAGATTGGGAACGATCAATTTTTCGACTCGGGTGTGTATGCCTGCGTGTGTGACTGGGTATGTTGGAATTGGTTCCATTCGGAAGCTTATTACTAATGAAATTGGTAGAGAAAAAATAAAATAAAATACTAATAACACATGAAGTAACGGTCACATGGCTTCTGCCGAATAGGCTTCTACCCCTGCTTGTTTTAGATGTAATTCATTGTTTTTGAGGGTTTCCATCATGACCATATTTTTCTTCCAATTCTCCTCCAGATCCCTTGATACTTCCATAAAACGAATCCTTAGCTTTGTACCCTAGAGTCTTCCGAACATTTTGAGACGTCATTTACGAAAAATCCAGAGAAATGGTGGTGCAAAGAGGTTTTTGAATTAAAAAAACTGAGAGTTGTAATTTTGACTTCTATCCAACTTGCTTTGTCCCCGGTATGATCGTCTTTCTAACTTTTAAGGGTACCCGTACACATATGAAAAATGATCCAATGCCCATCTAACCTGAGAAAATAAAATTGAAATTAACCGGAGTCTCCCCTTAAGAACTGTTCGTTTTAGTTCAATTCAAGCCAATCTTTACTAACTGTTTTTCACACAGTCCGTGAAGCATTGCTTGACGGACGCTTTACGTGCGTGAAACATCGCCCACGGACAGCATGATAAAAAATATTGTTCGACACACCACCGTGGAGAACTTTCCTATCTCATGTTAGAGTCCCGAGCGGTTGGGTTCGGTAATTCGGAAGAAATAGCACTTACGAGACAAATACTAAATAATATCCTTTATTTAATCTCAACTCTTAAAAAGACAATTCAATGTGTTCATTCTGATACGGAAGGTATCAGGTGAACCGCGATAAGAATCGGTTAAGTTACTGGCCCAGAGCCATCAGTCTCTCGAGTATTTATTACAACGAGAGGCTATGCCGTCTTGGCCATTGCCTCATATCTGTATGGTGTTACGATAACACCATGCGATTGAGCCCAGTGGAAATGCTGATGCATGATCCACTGGCTTACTTATTAATGCGAATATACGCGCTTTATAATGCACGTATATTCTGAGTAAGTATACAATTGCTTAATTCTATGTTTGTATTCCGAAATATGTGCTACATTTGTTCGCTCATTTTTCGGAATGATTGAGTAATTATGCTCCACTTTGTGGGGCATAACATCCCTCCCTGTAGGGGGAAGAAAATGATCAGTATGATAATTTTCTTCTCTGATTATATACATTTCAATACATCGTTTACAATTTTTCCTGAATCTAATCAGCCCTCGATGACTGTCGCTTCAAGCGATGATTCTCTCTTGGGCGTCAGCCACGGCTTCCTAGACCTTTTATACGACCAACAAATCAGGAATCCCGCAGTCATGAATGTTATCACCACTGTCAAGGTGAAAACTGATGACGGATGAGTTAGGTACTCGCGGTAACTACGCATCCCTGGGCTCGTGTTGAATTCTTTCTTCTGCTCGGTCAGGTCCTCCTTCATGGTCTCCAGCTGCACCGCTAGGCCCTTTAATTCCTTCACATTCCCAACTACGTTGGACAGTTGTACGTCACTCAAGCTTCTATTTACTTGATTCAGTCTCCCTGCGATGTCGTCATCCAGCGTCAGATTCAACTTCGGTTGAAAACGAGAATTCAATTCTGTTCCGAATGACTTTCGGCCTTTGACGCTGAAATCTGCAGTGACCACTCCACAAAAGTATGGTACTTGCAGAATGCCCGAGTCTTGAAGAACGTCTCTGGTTTCTTTATCTCCGCACGTTATCATGATAACCTCGACCACAGGAGCTACGTAGAACCATGTGTTATTTCTCTTCATTTTTATTAGCAGCAAGCAGTTTAGCTGCAAATGCCTAATCGTGCATACATTCGGCATTTTCCCTCGGTTCAAATACATTTGAACTTCACAAGGGTTTGAGTCCCGCGTCAGTTGTACTGGTAACGACTCGGTGCATAAATATGGCCCCTGAATTTCCTTGCAGTTTCCCAACTGCTCCGAGGTCATTGGCACGTATTGTTGCGTCGGCCCGTGCATCATCAGTAGCTCACTCGTCGTCTCCACATATGAGTGATACCCGTTCGAAGACCGCACTGGAATCCCATGCGTCAGCAAAACGTCCAATGCCTGGAAGTCAACCAGCGGTACTTCCGTCAAAGTGAGAATTCTCGTACCGAATGCAAAAATACTCGTGGTTGAAACCTCTTGTAATCTATGCATTCCACCTACTACTACCTCGAAGGGAAAACTCAATCCCTTTGGTAGTTTCGCTGTGCGGAGAAGAGCGACTAGGCTAGTCTCCGTGAAAACTCCGGTTCCCAATATCAAACCTCTGGATTCGGTCAAGAGTTTTTTTATTTTCACGGCGTCTTCCCTTGCTCCTCTGTAGATGGCTTCTGGGACTAACCGATGTTCATCTATATTTTGTCTGTGAGCTACCTGCGAATTTTTTTCTTTTATTAGCTGCATTGACTTCAGCAAAATGTCCTGATTCTCCTTGATTATTTCCTCCGTGTATCCCAACTGGAAGAGTGTTGAGTTGACAATCTCCAGTTACTTCCTGGAACTATCCAAAGTCCCCTTGACTCCACTTTCCAGGTGTGCAAACCTCTCGAATATCTCGTGGGCGTCCTGAGCGTCCATAGTTCCAAACAGCGATTTGGCGACAGTGCCCAAACCGTCTATAAGGCCTCGACGCTTTTTGCTTGCGTCGTTTAAACCCAATAGTCTAGTAATGACATCTCTTGTTCCCGCGAATTCGTTGATCCACTGATCCACAATGAGACGGAAGTTAGTTCCCCATGGACCTGCTCTTGCACAAAGCTCTTTTGTGTGGCTCAGATCTTCTTGAAGTTGGTCAGCCCTCGCTAGCCACGGTCAGACATCTGTATTCGCAGGTATGGACCAAACCTGGGTGCTGAGATACATTTTCTGAATTGGCCCAAAATGCTTCCTAGCATGAACAACGCAGGAAACAAAAATGCTGATTCCAAGAGTTTTGTAAAACCAAAGGCTCTTGAACTCCGAGAACATATTGACACCGGGCGACGCGGACTCCGTCTTTGGCTCATTGGCGGCCATGTTTGTTGACGCTGCACCCTCGAATATAAAAACGCGATGCGCTCAAAAATTTCCACAGTTCTCTCTGCAGCTCCAATTAACGAAGTTAACAGGAAAAACCCGAAAATGGATTCGAGGAGGTGTTTTACGTGCAACCGATTGGGGCATCTTGCTCGTGAGTGTGAACTATCGTGCATCGATTATGGCTTGGAAGGCCACCGTACTCGTGATTGCCCTCATAGGGTTGGCAGGCCCTCCGTGTCTCAAACTGTGAGGCGTCCAAGGGCTAGAGCTGCGAGATCTCGTGGACATCCGTATCTGCGCCATTCAATCGACGCGTCGATGTTCTCATACCTGGTGAGTAGATTTTGAATTACTCTCCCCTGAATTTTCTCGGCACTTTCTGCCTTCACCGTGTGCCTGAAACGTCCCTTTTCTTCCTGTTGCAGGCCTCCACTTATCCCTATCGCCATGGATATGTCAACCATGGCTACCGCAAGCTCATTGCTCGATGGAGGAATCAAAGGCGAATGGATCTTAACGCCTTGTGGGAACTCAAAGTGATCGCTGATGACCTCGAAGATATTTTCAATCTTCGTCTTCTGTACGGCGAGACCCCCGCCCCCCAGCCGTGCCACGTACCTCAATGGTTGGAGCGATCGGAGACCATCTGTCCCCATTGCCGGAATTACATCTTCTTCAGTCCAACACTCTTTTATCTTGGCTGGGGCTGGCATCTGTGGTACCCCGACTTCACATACGGCCAGAGTTTGCGTCAATAACTTATACAAAAAGTTTACTGAAATTTTATAAACAATTTGTAAGTCCCCCATTTTCATTGAAATTAAAATTTCTCTATTTTCCAATGAAATTTGTGTCTCTTTCAATTCACTCCGAGGCTGGGGTCCATATAGTCATGCGACTATAAATGGACGTAGTCTATTAACATGTACCCTCTGAGTCCTTTTTTTGTTGCCATATCTGATGGTGTAATTCACATCAGAATTCCTCTCGACTATCTCATATGGCCCAATCCAGGATTGGGAAAGCTTTTTGAAGCGCCCTCGCCGCAGAACTTCGTTCTTCATCAGTACTTTGTCTCCAACTTGAAATTCCATTTCCTCAGCATTTTTGTCATACTGCACTTTCGACTTTTCCTTGCCTGCGTCGAGTTTCTCCTTCGCTTCCTGGTGTGCTGCTCGCAATCTCTCTCGAAGTTCCGCTGCAAAATCATCGTAACAATACGTCAAAGGCGGGGGCTGTTTGACAGCTGTTGGTAACTCGGCACGTCTACCGAACATCAGCTCAAATGGCATCATTTTAGTCGCCGAATAAGGAGTCGTGTTATATGCGAACTTCGCATACGGAAGCCATGTGTCCCAATCCGTCTGATTCTCCACAATGAAACTCCTTAAAAATTCAGCAAGAGTGCGATGAGATCTCTTGACAATTCCGTTCGTTTGCGAATGATACGCAGTAGTCTGTATTTTCTTTATTTTCAGCAATTTACAGGCGTTCTTGAAAACCTCACCAACAAAATTCGGACCTTTATCGGTAAGTAATTTCCGTGGTGTCCCATATTCACACACGATTTTCTCCGCAAATGCGCGCCCAACGGTATTGGCCTCTTGGTCCGGAATTGGAATTGCTCTGCTGAATTTCGTTAGGGCGTCCTGACACGTGAGAATATATTTATTCCCAGCTTCCGTGACCGGTAATGGACCAACAATGTCCATGCCACATTGCTCGAACGCCTCCTCTGGACTCTCCCCGATAACCATTGGTACTTTTGTGGCTTATCCCAGCTTATTAAGCTGGCATTCCACACAAGTCGCCACAAATTTCTCCACATCCGCTTTTATCCCTTTCCATTGATACCTCTGACGTAATTTTGCATACATCCGTTTTGCCCTAGGATGACCGCAAACGGCGTGTCGTGATATTCCTGCAGAATACCCATTATTTCATCGTCAGCCGGAGTGATTATTTCAGCTTCATCCATCGAGTGCCCCCCCGCGTCACTCTGATTAGTAGACGCGGATTTCGCCTGAGCTCGGGTTACAACGTTGATACGACTGAGCGCATCAGCGTTGGTATTCAACTTCCCGGGCTTGTAAACGACTTCATATTCATACTTCTCCAATTTTATGCACCAACGCATTAATTTCGATTCCAGGTCCTTAACGTTGAAAATCCATCGTAAGGGTCTGTGGTCAGTGACAACGATGAATTTTCGGCCGTATAGATAAGGCCTAAAATGCTTAACTCCCCAAACAACAGCATACAACTCCCTTTTCGTAGTACTCCAACCTTGTTCCACTGTTTTTAGGGTTCTAGTGGCATAGGCAATCGGAAAATCTTTGCCAATTTCCCCCTACGACAGAATGGCGCCTACCGCCATTTTTGACGCATCTGCCGTCAAAAGAAAAGTCCTCTCAAAATCCGGATACTGGAGGATAGGTGCTGTCGTCAGAGTCTTCTTCAAAATTTTTAGCGCAATTTTCTCTCTCTCTCCCCAGGTCCACTGAACATCTTTTTTTAGTAGCTCGGTCAGCGGTTTTGCAATTTCGGAAAAACCCTTTATGAATTTCCGATAATAACCGGCTAGACCAAGGAAAGATATTACCTCCTTCCTATTTTGTGGATCAGGGAAATTCTCAAGTGCTTCTATTTTACTAGGGTTAGTTTTAATCCCCTCTGCAGTAATAACGTGCCCAAGATAAACAACTTCTCTTCTTAGAAAATTACACTTATCTGGCTGAAGTCGTAGATTCGCCTCTTTCAGCCGTTTCAGCACCTCTACCAGCCTTTTATTGTGGTCTTTTAGGTTTGGACCAAAAATGACGACGTCATCCAGGTACACGAAACATCGTAGTCCTTGAATTCCAGCCAGTGCAGAATTCATGAAACGCTGAAACGTCGCTGGGCCTCCTTTTACCCCAACNTCCGGAACAACTTGAAATTTATGTCCCAAAATTTCCTTACCCACTTGTAGATAAAGAATCACTTCCCCCAGTGTTGCGACGTCCTGATTTGAAATTCCTCTCAAAAGTCGCCGCCCTGGCGTTATCTCTGCTTCCTCAATCAATTTCTTGATTTTAATTAGAGACGCCTTAGCTCCCGAATCTGTTAAAAAAAACGTAGGTTATTTCAATTCATCAGCTGAGAGTAAAATCTGCGTCTTTATTTGCGCCGGCAGAACTGGAGCTATCATATGCCGCTTATCGGTGACCCGTTCTCCGGTTACCTCCGTAGTCCGCACCATCATAATTTGATAAGCGCCGACCGATAGTGGAAGAGTTTTATTTCCTCCTTCTGCATTATTCTTATCCTTGGCACCATTATTATTTTGTGCATCATTTTGTTTTCCCCCAGGCACAAATTTATTCGAACCTGAGTTAAATTATTTCATCGCCCCGAAACTCACTTTCGANTGATGCCAAGTCCAACGTTGAAAAATATTTTGCATTGCCCAATCTGTCCAAAATGTCGGCAATGTTAGGCAATGGAAATGAATCACCTATAGTGACGTCATTCAGTCGTCTAAAATCAACAACAACTCGGAATTTAATTTTCCCCGACGCATGCATCTTTTTTGGAACGACCAATAAAGGTGCATTCCATTGACTTCTGCTTGGTCGGACAACTCCGTTCCGCAGCATCTCCTTGATTTGACGACCGACCTGCCCCTCTTGCGATTGCGGCAATCGATGAGGTCGAACGTTAATTGGAACAGTCCCTGGTTTCAACGGAATCTCATGTTCCAGATGATCTGTTACGCCTGGAGCATCCCCCGGCAACTGCACAATGGCGTTGAATTGCTCCAAAATCTCCACCAAACTGTCCCGTTCTTCCTGGTTTAGATGCTCAATCCGCAGATTTTCGTGCAACAATTTTATGCGATCTTTCCTTTCGCCTTTATACGAATTTCGCAGCGTCATGACTTCGATCCCAGTTGCTAATTTCTCCAACTCGATCACTGGTAAGTTAACGAACTCATCCGTATCATTGGTATTGATTACACACACGTTCACGAAACCGCTCACGACTTCCGTCAAGCATTCTCCCACGAAAACGCCTTTCTTCAGCTTCATCTTAGGAACAATCCCTGTCCCTTTGCTGCATGTTGGCATTTGAATCAAAGTCTCTGTTCTAGCTTTTAACCTCGTAGGTTCCTTATCCTCGAACAGATCAAGACGATCACCATTAATCTTTAATTATTTCCCGTGAATTGTCTCAACTTTCAAACTTGGAGACGCCAGGAAATCCTCTCCCAGAATTCCCCCAACACATGGAAAATTCTCCGGAACAACTTGAAATTTATGTCCCAAAATTTCCTTACCCACTTGTAGATAAAGAATCACTTCCCCCAGTGTTGCGACGTCCTGATTTGAAATTCCTCTCAAAAGTCGCCGCCCTGGCGTTATCTCTGCTTCCTCAATCAATTTCTTGATTTTAATTAGAGACGCCTTAGCTCCCGAATCTGTTAAAAAAAACGTAGGTTATTTCAATTCATCAGCTGAGAGTAAAATCTGCGTCTTTATTTGCGCCGGCAGAACTGGAGCTATCATATGCCGCTTATCGGTGACCCGTTCTCCGGTTACCTCCGTAGTCCGCACCATCATAATTTGATAAGCGCCGACCGATAGTGGAAGAGTTTTATTTCCTCCTTCTGCATTATTCTTATCCTTGGCACCATTATTATTTTGTGCATCATTTTGTTTTCCCCCAGGCACAAATTTATTCGAACCTGAGTTAAATTATTTCATCGCCCCGAAACTCACTTTCGATATCTCAGTTAGCCCCAGTTTTCTCTTCAATTTATGACAGTCAGCAAAATCGTGGCCCGCATATTTGCACTATTGACAAACAGAGCCGAATGCGTTGATACTACGACGCTCTGTCGGGACTAACAGTAATTTTCGTTGCGAATTACCACAATTCTTCGCAAGATGACCCGTTTGACCGCAAGAAAAACAGCTTCCAATAGACTGACGACCCATGGAAATTTTGCCGCCTCCAAAGGAATTCCGATGTTGTCCAAAGTTTCCCTCACCCTTGCTCTTGGTATTTCCAAAAATGTTTTTTTCTAGATCTACAGCTCCAGTGCAAGCGTCATAGAGTGTTTTATAGTAATTTGCTCTCACCAGAATTTGAAGTTGACCCCGCAATCCTTGTTCAAACACCAATTTCGCCATAGTTTCCAAGACCTTCGTAGCTGCTTCCTTCTCTTCCTGCGAGAGCTCTGGATGAAGACCCAATAGCCCATTCAAATAATCCATCGTGACCTCCTCAGTGCGCTGGACGAATTTTCCAACGTCCTCATTCTCGCGTTGTTGCAATTTACTGAACTCAGCCTGCAGGCCGACGACATTCCGAGTCTTTCCAAAAAGTGATTCCAATTCACTTTTCAGCTGCTCGAATGTTTTTACCGTGCGATGCTTCAATTGTTTATGCGTAGCACTTTCCAATTTACTTCCCAAAATTCCGTCTAACAGTTGATTTTCCAAACCTGGACGAATTAATCTCCTAGCGCTGGCGATGGAATCTAAGAAACAATCCAATTTGTCCGGACCGTCCCCAGTGAAGACCTTTATTAAATAGAGTGCGCCCTTCAAATCCAAAAAATCCGAATGCGNGCTGGACGAATTTTCCAACGTCCTCATTCTCGCGTTGTTGCAATTTGCTGAACTCAGCTTGCAGGCCGACGACATTCCGAGTCTTTCCAAAAAGTGATTCCAATTCACTTTTCAGCTGCTCGAATGTTTTTACCGTGCGATGCTTCAATTGTTTATGCGTAGCACTTTCCAATTTACTTCCCAAAATTCCGTCTAACAGTTGATTTTCCAAACCTGGACGAATTAATCTCCTAGCGCTGGCGATGGAATCTAAGAAACAATCCAATTTGTCCGGACCGTCCCCAGTGAAGACCTTTATTAAATAGAGTGCGCCCTTCAAATCCAAAAAATCCGAATGCGAACTCCTGTTCCGCTGATTCATCTGCTCCTCGTAAGCATCTTCCACGAGTATCCTGTACTCATTCCTTTGTTTTTCGGCCTCCTCACGGCGTTGGCTCTCTTCAATGACCTTTAGTTCCCGAACATCCATCTCCCTCTGGAGTCTGAGTCGTGCCTCTTCAAGAGTCCGAATTCTTCCTAAAAGGTGATCATAAGCAGGATTATTTTGCAAAGGTCCCTGGTGACGGCCATCGCCCCCCTGATACTTGGATCTAGCCCTGAATCCCCTGCCGCCAGCGAGAACATTAGACGGCGTGGAATATTAAGCTTGGTCTTCCACTTCACTTTCTGGATAATTCTCAATGTTATCCAGATCAATCTGTGGCCTAACATGCACAGGACGTTGACTCACCGAAGGGTTGACAGGAGCAGGCGCATTCTGCGTGCCCTGTCTATTATCAGCTGCTTCCCCTGCTGAGTTTTCCCCTGGCAGCCCGTCATTGCCTCTCCCGTGAATCTCAGCTTCCGTAATAATCTGATGATTCCCGGCGAGCATACTGGAATGTTCAGATTGAACGAATTCCCGTTGTAGGTTAACATTATTAATATTACCTTCCTCCCCCCTGGGCTCAAACAAGGCCCTCCTTGCGCCAGGAGGTGACAAAGTATGAGAGTTAAATTCAGAGCCCTTCTGACCCCCATCAGCTCTCCCTGAAGTTGACATCGCGACTTGTCAAACCTGCTTTAGCAAAAATTGGTTCCAAAAATAATGGACAAAACCCTGCTATCCCCGACGGTACAACGAAAGTAAAATAGGATGGACTTATCTTCTGTTGGTTTACCAAAAACGTAATCTTCTCGCTCCCTTGATGAAATTCCTCGAAGAAACTTTAAAATGACCAGTCCTCCCTCGGGTGGAAAGATTGTTGAATATTATCTCTTCTTCGTTGCTGTGCGATAAGACAGTGGTTGATCAGGCCCCCGTCCTCTTCCAAAAATAGATAACGCTGCCACCAACATGTTAGAGTCCCGAGCGGTTGGGTTCGGTAATTCGGAAGAAATAGCACTTGCGAGACGAATACTAAATAATATCCTTTATTTAATCTCAACTCTTAAAAAGACAATTCAATGTGTTCATTCTGATACGGAAGGTATCAGGTGAACCGCGATAAGAATCGGTTAAGTTACTGGCCCAGAGCCATCAGTCTCTCGAGTATTCATTACAACGAGAGGCTATGACGTCTTGGCCATTGCCTCATATCTGTATGCTGTTACGATAACACCATGCGATTGAGCCCAGTGGAAATGCTGATGTATGATCCACTGGCTTACTTATTAATGCGAATATACGCGCTTTATAATGCACGTATATTCTGAGTAAGTATACAACCGCTTAATTCTATGTTTGTATTCCGAAATATGTGCTACATTTGTTCACTCATTTTTCGGAATGATTGAGTAATTATGCTCCACTTTGTGGGGCTTAACACTCATATAATTACAGGAAAATCTGATTGTATGAATCTAAGAGATACGGGACACTTGTTCTCGATTGTTTTTTCATATAAAACAGTGATATTTATGAAACAAACAAGTTATTGGTGGGATAATAGTCATTGTCATGGATAAAAATGACGAATTATTCGAGTCAAACGTAACAAGGGTCATGCCTTGTGAGGATCAAACATCATCAGGGTCTTCCTTTGTAATGATCATACTTTGCGAGGGTCAAACAACTGAAGGAGGCGGGGCGATTCTAAGGATCAAAGGACCACATCAGGAGTCAACCGAGGGGGGCAAGCAAGAAAATCACAAAGGTTAAACGATCATGAATCCAGCGGAACAATAAGAACGATCTCTCATCTGACCATTGTCCCGCTTGACTCTATCGTTCACTTCTGGTGATTGTTCAATCTGCCTCTCCTTTTTGACCTTGAGATAGTTCTACCTGTCTGTCATTTGAAACTTACGAAGATTTGATCCTCGCCCTGGTGACGTTTGAGCCTCATGAGAATCATTAACAACATGAGAGATAACCAAGAGGAGTAGACAGGGAAACCACAAAGGTCGGACTCTGTCTCGTTTGCTCGTTGGCCGGCCTGTCTCTCCCATTCAATCATGATAATTGTCTCGTCTGGCACTCCCGATAGACCCTTGAAATCGTTCGCCCTCTGTAGATAGGTAAGGGGGCTTCTGGATCAAATATTGGCGAGGGGGGCACGGGGCGGGGTGNGGTGGGTCGAAAGGGGGGGGGACAGTGTGAGGTCGGCGGCAGCCGTGCACGCGGAGGCGTGGCCACGTGATGTCACGCATGAGGAGGGGAAATGGCTGTGGAGGGGATAGACGGTTGACGCTGTGGGGAGTGAGGATGAGTTACCTTGAAAGGTGATGTCAATAGTCGGTAAGGTAGGCCACCATTTTATCTACCGTACAGCAAAAATCCGCTTCGTTGAAAATACTGTGCTTTTTTCAATTGTTTCTTTTTTTTATTGATTTTTCATTTTTCTAATTTCTAACAATTCGAAGACGATTGAGAAAAAAATAAGACAATACAAATGATGTTTTTATTTGCATTTATTCATATTTATTTTGAGATATTTTTGCAAAGAGACCAATTTTTTTTCATTGGTGGAAGTTCATTTGAAGGATGATGGAGGTGACATCTGCGACAATTTGGGATTTCCTTGTCGTTGCGTAAAATCTCCGGCAACTTATCCCACATCTTCTCAATGCTTTGTGAGGCGATCGTGAGGAGGAAGTGTTTGGGGAAGAATGAAATGTCTTCAGCGCTTAATCCGTCCAGGCTTTTGCATGTACAGAACATGTCCAGTGATTTGCGTAATCCACCCGCCAGATGGTTTTTCATGTACCACAATTTTAGTCGTCTCACATTTTCAATAGCATAAACGTACGGCGATCTATGGTTATCGCTGATATGATTAGTGCATTTTGAAATGGTCAATGATGATAACTTTGGACAATTCCAATCTTCCAAGTCGATCACTGCGTGAACATTTTCAAGTATTTGCTGAAGCCATTGTTTCTTCTGCACTCGTTTCACATAGAGGTTCGTCACGTCCTTGGAAATCTTCTGGAGTATTTTGGGAACATCAGTGTATGATGTATGGCCGGCTCTCCAGGATATTCCATGGACGTTGTTGATAAACCATGTATTTGCGGACTTGTATTTGGCTGGAAGCCTCCACCACGGGTATGGTGGTTTGAAGAAAGTATAATCAATTTCTTCAGTATCATCCACATACGCAACTGCTAGCGCTTTCACAACAAAAGTGTCTCGATAACCTTGAAATCCTTGAACGTCCAAAATTGCCTCCATCTTTACAGTGTGCTGTCCGACGCTCGACTGATTTTTGTTTTTCGGGTGAGCGAGCGCAGTACTTTTGACGACTTGATTGCATCATCATCATCATGCACAAAATCAGTGCGGCGGTGGGGGGGTGGAAAACAATTCCTGGAAAAAACTGATGAGTCATCTATTTGCGCAGTACATGTCTCTAGAATTCCTGGAAGTGTTATTGACAATGTTTCTTTTTTTCCCTTAGAATTCATGATGCGTAAATACGTGCGCCAATATTTGTGCGCTCAACGGGAAGTCATTCAGTCATCATGATGGATTACTTGAGCATAGATGAATTACGATTTTTGCGCAGTGTAGCCCCCTATGAATATGAGTGCAGTGTTATTATAAAGGCATATTTTGCTCATGATCCGGCTGATGGTTGGGGATTGATGCATAATATCATTGGAACCTATGGGGATCCGGAGCTAACAGAGAGTTCCATTTTCCGGGAATATGACTCAGTTTTTCACAACAATAATAACTGATCTTTGAAATACACATCAGAGATAGGTTGTGCTGGACAAAAAATATAAGATCCCGAAAAATCACAGCATAGCGTTCACAATAATATAAAATTTTTCTTTAATCATCTCGGCTATATGCACTTGTTGGACAATCATCTTCTTCATCATCTGGTTTCGGTAAAGAGAATAGCCGTGAATTCGTACTGAATGTGAATTGCATAATTTTGGAGTTATATTCACAGATGGTATCAACCAATGCAATGTCTTCTTCATCCAACTTCATGAGGTTGGCGCAGTTAAGCACAGTACTGCTCGCAATGCTTACGAATGAATGCGGTTTCGGTTTCAAAGTGAGGTGTGATATAATTGCGCGAGGATCTTTACTGGTACAGACTTGATGTGTAAATTGGATCTTGAAGCCTTCCTCTCCATCTTTTAACAATGACCACTTTCTCTGCTTACACAGATGTACTTCACTTGCGATCGTATGTTTACTCCATTGTTGTCATTGTTCCACACATCTTATTTTCTCAGTAATACGGATGTGACCAATATGTGGAATAAACTTCTGATGCACACGAGTTCGCAGTAAATCACCGAACATTATGTTTTGGATTAAAACGTAATTATCTCCATGACTTGCTAGGTCACTACTGTTCTCTGAAAGAGATGGTTGCAAAACTGTCTGACAACCCTATAATCGCTTTATACATGATATTCTTTCCCCCCTCATCAGAGTGAAGGAACACAGCAGTTCCGAGAATTGTTTTTTTCAGTGGTTTCGATGTAAACAGTTCTGAAAATTGATGACCGCCAGTTGAAAATATCCTCCGTAAGAAAATCCTGTCCTACGCATCTGCTTCGCAATGTCGCCAGTAAACAGTTCCAAGAATTGTTTTTCCACTCTGCTTGGAATGGTGTCCTCTGAGAGCATGTTGATTTCTGCACTCCCGGTGGCGCAGTACTAAACAATTGCGAGAAATACTTACACGTAAACAGTTCTGAGAAATGTTTTTTCAAGTACTGTGAAGTAAACAGTTCCGAGAAATTGTTTATTTTCAAGAACTATAAGAATTTCTCAAGATATTCAAAGGGGCCATCGAGAATAGATAATTTACTCTAATAACAATACTACGTGAGTGCTTAAATGTAAAAAAATCACTCGATATCAACTAAACTATAAAATTATCTCGAGTATGAAAATTATCTATAAAATTATCTTAATCGTTGCGTATATGTAGGTGGGGGATAAATTATTTCATAATCTAGAATTTTATCTAGAACTTTATCTGGTTTGCAATTTCATCTGGAAGGTAACTCCCTCTCTCCTATAAAAGAGAGGCGTCGCGCTCGAAGCGTTTCAGTTCACGAGTAACTAACCACTGTGAAAGTATTGTTCAGCGTTCTCATTGAAAGACAATTGTGCGTGCGTGCATTCAGCAAAAAAACAATGGATAACAAAACATGCTTAAAAATTTTGGCTATAATTGCGAATGGCTACAAGAAGGCACCAGCTCCAAACTCTGAAAAATGGATCACATTGTGTCAAAACTATATTTAACTTTTTGGAAAAGTGCTGCCCAAAAAGTCCAATGATCTGTCAGTGGGGAAGAAAAGACGACTTTAAACTATGGTGTCCTGCCTCCATACTTATTGTGAAAAATTCTAACAAAAGAAAGCACAACATCGTGGTGGTAGTATTGCTTCACACGAGCAGCAAGCTGGAAATAATGTCGTCTGAAGGATTTGGACTCAGCCTTCAAGACTTGCATCAAAACTGGAGTAATTGTCAATCTGAGTCATAAGGATACTGAGGCTTTTCTGCAAGATGCGAAATTGCTTGCAGTCACTCACTCCCAGGATGCTCTAAGGAAACAAGGGAATATCAAGGCCAATGGTGTCCTTGTCTGCACGTTCCAAGTTCATAAGAATGGTGAACAGATTGAGGCAACAAAATACTTCAATACCAGGAATGAGATCATTCTGTCCACCACCAACACTGGGGAATGGTTCGATCACAATATCATGGAACGAGTGCTTGCTAAAGTTGAGGATTTCCAGGAGAAGGACTCAGGAATGGAGCTCACTAAACTCAACAATCTTTCTATTAACATCAACAAATATGTGCCACTGACAGTAGGATTGAGTACATTCATTCCATTGCCCAAACTCATACAAGTTAAGAAACCAGTGGTGAACATCAAAAATAATGACGTACACTGTTTCCGATGGTCAGTCACTGCAGCATTCTATCCTGCTATCAACAATACTGATCGTTTAACCTCATACCCTCATTACTCATTCACAACGCTACCAGATGGAGTAACAAAGCTCAACTACACCGGTCTGCAATTTCCGATGCAGCTGAAAAATATCCCGAAATTCGAGCTCATGAATGGATTATTAATTAATCTTTACGGTATTGATTGTGACAAAGACATTGTACCGTTGTATTTAAGTAAAATTAAATCTATCTGGCCCACGATTAATCTTTTACTGCTGTGTGACAATGTGCAATTGGAGAGCGATCAGCAAGCCATCTATCACTTTGCTTGGATTCGCCACTTATCCCGATTGGTCAAATCCCAACTTTCAAGAAAGAAAGCAGCAATGTTCTTTTGTGATCGTTGCCTTGCACATTTTGTCATAGTAACATCATTTAAGAATCATGAGAGAGATTGTCTGGCAATCAACAAATGTAGGATGGTGCTTCCCGAGGAGGGCAAAAATATTTTGACTTTCAGGAATTATTGATTCAAGGAGATGGTTCCATTTGTGATCTATGCCGATCTCGAGTGCATTTTGGAGCCTAGAGAGTCGGACTCGCTCTACCGAAAGCATGAACCACACAGTGCCGCGTTCTATTTGCACTGCGCCTTCGACGAAAACCTCTCGCCATACAAGATGAAACATGGACCAGATTCCATCGAATGGTTCATAGATGAGCTGCAGATAGTAGCGCGTGAAGTCAATGTGCGCTTGAGCACAAATGTATCGATGGAGCCACTCAGCCTCGAATAGACTCAGGATTTCATTAATGTCGAAACTTGTCATATTTGCGAGAAATCTTTTGCTCCAACTGACACGAAACACCACGATCACTGCCACTTCACGGGAAAGTATCGTGGTCCAGTTCACCCAGGATATAATGTCAACTATAAGAACTCTCACCCCATCCCCGTTGTATTCCATAATTTCTCAGGCTACGACTCTCATTTCCTGATCAATGTTCTTGCCACACAATTCCCCTGCTCAGTTGATCTCCTGCCCATCAACAAGGAGAAGTACATCTCATTTATGAAACATGTTGATGGTACTGCAGTTAAATTCCGCTTCCTCAATTCCTATGGATTCGTGGCAAGTAGCTTAGAAAAATTGACCTCCTACCTCACCGATCATAACAAATCAATTACCCTGAAGTATTCCAATAACAACCCTGAGAAATTCCATCTCTTGACGAGGAAGGGAGTTTTTCCCTACGAGTACGTGGACCCAAAACTCGAGGAGACCCAATTGCCCCCCATCGAGCAGTTCTACTCCAAATTGAATGATGAGAGTGTTTCGCCTGAGGATTATGCACATGCGCAGAGAGTCTGGGATGTTTTTGGCATTAGATCCTTGGCTGAGTATTCCGACTTATATTTGGTGACAGACGTCGTGCTTTTGGCTGACATCTTTCAAAATTTCAGACACACTTGCTTCTCCGTGTATAAACTCGATCCCCTCTACTACTATACTGCACCGGGGTTAGCGTTGGACGCTATGCTGAAATGCACTGGTGTCAACCTCGAACTTCTGACGGATATTGAGATGCATTTGTTCATTGAAAGGGGAATTCGAGGTGGTATGGCTCAGTGCTCCAATCGCTACGCTTGTGCCAGCAACGAGTACATGGGTGAGAAATTTGACCCAAGCAAGGAGATCTCGTATCTGATGTACTTCGATGTGAATAATTTGTATGGGGCAGCCATGTCGCAGTACTTACCCTCCGGATCCTTCCAATGGATTGGTCCCTCAATCATTGATGTGCACAGAGTGTCAGATGACTCGAGCAAAGGGTATATCCTTGAAGTGGACTTGCAGTATCTCAAGGAACTGCACGAGACTCACAAGGATCTACCATTTTGTCCCGAGCACTTTGCTCCCCCAAATAAAAAAATCTCCAAACTCATGACGACATTGCTCCCTAAAAAGAATTATGTGATTCACTACAAGAATCTCACGCAGTGCTTGAGCTTGAGACTGAAATTAATCAAAATTCACCGAGTACTGGAGTTTGATCCGGCGCCATGGTTGACACCCTACATTGACCTCAACACAGAATTGAGAAAGGAGTCGCACAATGAGTTTGAAAAGAATTTCTTCAAACTCACGAACAATGCAGTGTTCGGGAAAACCATTGAAATTTTGAGGAAGCAGAGGGATGTGAAGTTGGTGACTAAATGGGAGGGTAAATATGGAGCTAAAGTCCTCATTGCCCAGCACAACTTCCACAGCTGCACCATTTTCAGTGATAATTTGATGATCATTAACACCAAAATGGATCGCACCAAAATGTTCTTCAACAAGCCCATTTACACTGGTTTCTCAATTCTCAACCTATCCAAAACGGTCATCTATGACTTCCATTATAAGTATGTTAAGCAAGTGTTTGGAGATAGTGCTAAGCTCATGTACACCGACACAGACAGTCTCTTCTATGAGTTCAGAGTGCCCGACATTTATGAGTGTATGAAACGTAACATTGCCAAATTCGACACATCAGACTATCCGAAAGACAATGTGTATGCAATGCCACTTGTGAATAAGAAAGTATTGGGACTTATGAAGGATGAGTGCAATGGAAAAGTTATAAGTGAATTTGTGGATTTCCGAGCGAAATTGTACACATTCAAGATTCATGGTGAGGAGAGAGCAAAAAAGCGTGCCAAGGGAGTGAGAAGCTCCACCTTAAAGAGAATCACTTTCGCAGATTACAAAGACTGTCTGATAAATCATGAGACTCTGGTAAAATCGCAGTATTTAATTAAGAGCAATAAGCACACTGTACATACTGTACACCAGAAGAAATTAGCGTTAAGTTGGGATGATAACAAGAGAATTCTGTGTATAAACTCCACTGACACTGTTCCCTACGGCTATTGTAAAGAAAAAAGAATACATTACACCAGAAAAAAATACTGTACACCAGAAGAAATTAGCGTTAAGTTGGGATGATGACAAGAGAATTCTGTGTACAAACTCCACTGACACTGTTCCCTACGGCTATTGTAAAGAAAAAAAAATACATTTTCAAAAAAATATTTTCTGTTTATTGTTCATGGGAGTAGATGGATTACATTTCATTATTATTGATCCAAATATTGTGGGAATCATCGAAGCCCAACCATTTTACCAAAACTTTATTTCCACGTCGTTGAAGTATCTTCTCCACCAGGTAGATGTCGGGATACTTGACTTTCGTCAACTCCTCGTGAAAATCTCCGTCGTCCAGTTGGGTATATAGCCTTTCTCAAAGACATTTTTATACTTGCTGACACGCACCTTGTCTCCAACCTTGAATTTGATTTTTTTCATGGGTCTAATTTTCACTTTTCCGTAGACATCTTGCAAGAGATGTTTCTCCTCATCAGCAGTGACATCTTTCGGCTTCATGCGAATAGCGCGATGCTTCGTGTTATTATAAGACTCAACCAGGGTCTTGACAATGGGAATCCACTTGTAGGTTCCTTGGAGGCTGAACTGCTTCCACATTTTTTCCTTCAAGGTACGATTAAATCGCTCGCAAATGGATGCTTTGAGATTACTGAAGGTGGAGTACATATTAATCCCATAACTCTTCATAAAACTCTGGAATCCCCTATTGTAGAACTCTCTGCCCCTGTCCACATGCAAATTTTGTGGTATACGACCCTGTTTGAGGACAGACTCCATAGCACTGCTCACATGTTTGCCATTTTTTATTTTAATTGGCACAGCCCAGGCGAACTTTGAGAATGTATCGATGACTGTCAGAAGATACTTGTAACCTTCATTTTCATGAGCGTACGGAGTCATGTCCACCAGATCTGCCTGCCAAGTCTCATCCAGGCCACGCACATCAACACAACGACGTGGGTAATGCCTTCGAGCCGGTCTATGCAGTTCCTCTACCACGGTCGCCTTTTTGCTGTTCATTTTCCAGCGCAATTAGATGACTATCTAAGTTATAAATAATTTCAGCAATGCGGAGAGCCAAATCATCATTGATATTCTTTTGAATATCCTTGAATTCACTTGTTATCACTTCATGGAGACTCTCGAGTACAGATTTGATCTCAGGCGTGGTGATTTGGGACAATGTTGTCAGCTTGCCGTCCACTCGAGTAATGAGCTCAGAATTATGATCCAGACTTTCTTGTACCTCTTCTTTACCAATGCTGTGCTCGCGCATAACTGCGCTGATGTTTTTTTCGAATGATTGGAACATGACTTGGACCTCGTCGATCTTGATGCTCAGAGCACCAGTGACATTATATAAGAGGCGAAACTCCTCCCTCAGAATATTGCGTATTATTTTTACAGATACAGCATCATTATCCTCCACAGCGTCACCCAAATTACGCAGTCTACGATGATTCATATCATATTGCCCATCCGGAGTAATAATAAATCCCTCACCAGAAGGTCCACGCGGGCCTACAGCGCTCTCAGCACTGTCCAACGGACGTCCGAACACATCAACATTCATTTTGTAAATGATTAATTGAACATAGAGACAGCTCAAAATAATACCAGCTTCTACTAAATAATACCAGCTTCACGTAATTTCTCCATTATTGACAGGATTTCATTGGTGTGGCTTGTGTTGTCAGCCTCTTGATACGCCATAAGCAATCGAAGTCTGTCGACTAGCTCATTAGGATGGTCCCAGTAGACGTAATCCATTTTCCTCGGTATGATAGAGGCGATCATGTGGTGTGGCAGAGCTGTTCCAGTTTTCTTGGACAAGAGCAAATTTTTTATGATAGTTTGATAGTTCAGGGAATTACTTGTTCGGAGGGATTTGTTCTCTTGGTAGTACAATCGATGCGCATTGGTTGTCAGTATAATGTGTCCATAAGTATCTTTATCGCTTTCTGTGACCAGGCTCATATTGGGCGATCGTTTAAAGATCAATTCAATTAAACCAGGAGTCCGTATATAATTCTCATTCCTCAAGGTCATGAGATTCCCATTGAAAGTCACATTGAAGTAGCCAATCTTCATGCCAATCTGTAGTTTACGTACGCCGAACTCTGTATCCAAATCGACTTCACGTTCCGTACTAAATCGAGCGAGGTACGTTTGAACAAGTTTCTGGGTAGCTACCGGTGACTCCAGCTTAACTTGAGGGATTCGATCAGTGGGTGTTGAAGTTTTGAGCAGGGGAATTTTCCTTCTGGGTGTTTTTTCCACTTCAGAATGTGGTTGTAAAGTGGAATCACCGAAGGCTGTATCATAACCAGCTTCAAATTGCTCAGAATCATCGAATGTCTCCTGCTCCTCTTTTTTAATTTCCGGAATTGTCTTCACTACCGACTGAGTAACCAACTTCTCGAGAGGCTTCACTACTACTGGCTTGAGCACTTCACTCATGGCTTTCTCAGTACTCTTTCTACCGAATTTCATCAGTTTGTGCTTGCGACGAATGGCGCTCGTCGCTTGAGCAATATGCCACAAGATATTCGTCTCCTTCCTGAATTTGTCGCTCTTTATGTTGACACTCGTAAGTTCACCTAACAACTGCTCTCAATCCCTATGAATAGCCCTTTTTTATTTTCTCATAAAACAGTCGAAACCTCTTCGGTAGCGGCCTTCGTTCAATTCGCTGTCTTTATCAATGACAACGAAACTGTATTTGCTTTCGCTCCAACACTTGGCATATGAATCTTTGAACTCTTCAAAGAACATATGAGTATTCACATGATCTTGATAAATATGTTTCAGATTCATATCATCTTGACGGATGCGTATTAGAAGATTGGTATTGTCTCGCACAACATGTTTAGGAACATGAGCGTATGTTTGACAGAGATAGAAAATATCCACATCTCTATCTCGCCCCATACAGAAAAATTCTCGTACATTATCCTGCTTTTCGCATGCCACATCATCAAAAATTATGATGGAATTTGGACGAGCGTCCTCAGGCCTGATGACTTCTTCATGTTCACTGTAGGGAAAATAACCTACACCTTTGATGGGAGTGCTACGTCAGAATGACGTACAAAATTATTATTATTATTATTAATTATTAATAATGGAATGAAACATTCCAGCATATCAAATTTAATATAAGAAGGAATTCACGTTGGTCGTCTTACAAGTCGAATATTGGATGGTCTTAAATTCGATCATACAGCTATGATCAAATTCGAGTCATTCTTCAATTGCGTGATCGATCGACACTAGAAATTGCGACGCAATCAATTACAGTAGTTATTTTTCTTTAATTAAATAGGAATTGAAAATGTTCATCTGAAAGAGAAAATTTTACATGTCAAAAGAACATTTAAATCGAGATTTTTGGATTACAAGAAAACCCGAAAATCTCAATAAAACTTTTGAAATAATATTTTAAACATAAGAATGTAGACGATTGTCATCAGGGGCCTTATCTCAAGGGTTTCGGGTATCCGTACCAGGCATCGGCTGCCTCACGGCACGTCGCCATCATTTCCCCTTTCGACGCAAAAATTTCTCAATACCCTCCCCTCTTCCCCTTGTTGCCATGCGTAACTGCCCGTCAACTTACGTACCCCTCTCCCATCGAACTCGGACAATACGTTCGTTGTTCTTCTTCTTCTTTCCCCACCTCCTGTCTAAACCACGAAGCACACGCCGGCGAGCTGTGATTTCCCCTCATCAAAAACCACCATGCGACATCACATCAATTTCCCCACCCTCCAATAATAATTAAAAATGCGTCATAATATTGACACAAACGCAACTGATCCCGACACCTAAAGGTTAACGCTCAGGGCGTTAACAGGCCAGTTCCGGCGTCTTCATCAACAGAAACAGATCAAGAATTATTCAGTGCACTCCAAGGATTAATCAGTGGTTTCATCAATATATTATTTGTGCAACTTATTCAAGGGATTTTTCTTCTGAAAATCATATTGTTTAATTGTGGATCCAAATAAAGTGGAATTCATTTTCAAGTGATTTTCCTTCTGAAAATCATAACAATCCATTGTGATTTATGATGAAAAATAAAATATTTCCCTTGTTATTTTCCTTCAGAAAATCATAAAAATCGATTAATAATTTTTATTGAAATATTAAATTTAACTTTCAAGTGATATTTCCTTCAAAAGAAAATCATAAAAATCGATTAATAATTTTTATTGAAATATTAAATTTAACTTTCAAGTGATATTTCCTTCAAAAGAAAATCATAAAAATTGTAAAATTTTGAGTGAAATTGCATTAAGTAAAAGGTGATTTTCCTTCTGAAAATCATAACAATTGAACTCTTGGAAAATTTAATTTAATTGATTTTCACTCAGCTTTTTACTAGAATAGTTCAATTAATTGATCTCTAATATTCCCATGGAATATGAAATCAATTGGTTTTATTGTTCAAACCATTGCCATTTTTTTATTTTCGAAATTTTAATTCACTTGTGTTTTCGCAGTTAAAAATAATTGATCTGAGTCGGAATTGGTCTCATAATTAATCTTCAGTTAATACCACATCACCATTGGCATTTACATCACAGTTGGTTTTACATCACCATTGGTTTCTACATAACAGCGTGATTAGAATCTTCAGTTGATTCCAGAGCTTCATTCCAGCTAGCGGTTCCCTCCAAACCCTCCCTTGTTTCTAAAAAAAAAATATACCCGAGACCCAAAAAGCAGTCTGTGTAAGTCAAATGAAAATCAAAATTTTATTCAATTTTCAGATAACCAGTTCTAAATTCAAGACAAATCGAGGTTTTGGTATAAAATATTATTTCCGCTGAAAAAGAAAAGAGTAAAATTTGGAAAATTCATAAAAAATTATTTTCCTAAGTTTTGATGCAGAAAAAAATGAGAATTTTTTTATCAAAGAATAAATTTCCTCTGAATTTCCAAAAAGAAGAGGAATCTCCTCAAAATTGATTTGACTGAGATTTAAAATGAGAACAAGTAGAATCTTTGTTAGATTGAATTGAGAAGAGAAGAAATTAGAATCTTTATTAAGTTGATTTTCCATTCGATTTGAAATAAAATACCACTAGAATCTTTGATAAATTGACTTCTCTCCGATTCGAAATAAGAAGATAACAGAATTTTATTGGAAAATAAATTTTCTCTGAATGAAAAGAGAATTAGAATTTTTTTTATGGGAAAAATAGATTTTTTCTGAACTAAAGAGAAATGGAATTAAAATAATAATTATTTCTCTCTGAATTTCAATTATATCGTGAGCTAATCACTTTGAATTATTGAGTATAAATGAGATTAAGATCACAAATAGAAAATATAACATTTATTCTCCAAATCTCAAAAGAAGAAATGTTCAATTATAATAAAAATAAGAATAAGTTGGAGATAATTTTGTGAATGAACTGATCAATTGATTCTAAACAATTCCTTATGTTTTATGATCTCCAAAGATCTTCAACTTGAATAGTTATGAAAATAATCTATCTTTTTGATCCCAAATTCAACTGTCGAATCAATATACCATCAAACATTCGTGTTATTATTTTCAAGTCTGCTCCAGACTGTTCAACCATCATAATTTTTGATTAATTTATCTAAAGAATAATCATAATTTTTATTCAATGATTAGAAATTTTAATTTACTTGCAACTCTTGAAACTAGAATCTTCCCTGTTTATTCTCGATGATTAGATAATCTGACATAAAAATCAGAGAACAAATGAAAGAATATCAAATTTTAATTAATTAATTGTTTGAAAATTAAAAATTTACAAATCAATGAATGATGATTTTTCATTTAAAAAATAAATGAATTATTGAACAGTTAATCGATCAATTCACATGAGAAATCAATTGTATCATTTTATTATTGATTGTTATGTATCAAATAATTGGGAAAGATCATTAAAGGATAACGTTACATATTCTTAAAAATTTGTTTACAACATTAATTTCTAGAATAATTAAAAGTCACCTCACCATCCTAAGCTATTACCGCAAGGTAGGCTTAAAAAGGTAAACTTAACTTCATGTTTTTCTCATTTATCAAAAAGGTAAGTTTGAAAATTCATGACGTAACCGGAGTGAGGAGACGTTTGAGCAACTGATACTTGTGCTGATTCAGAGATTTTGAATACACATAGATATTCTCAAATCTCAAACTATTGGGATGGACTACGAGAGCCAATAGAGCATTGGTTTTTCCACAATTGGAGGGTCCACAAATGACTGCATGCACGCTATTGGGTAACAGCGGTCCATGACGGCGCTTCTCCATCTTCTTCTTGTGTGTCAGTTCGTCGAAATTTATTATCGGTAGCTTCTCCTTCTGCTCCTTGAACTCCATGATGAACGACTAATCGAGATATGCTAAATACCCATTATTTATAGAATTCTGTGCCATTCACTCGATGACCGTCATTGTTGTATCATCATCACAGTTTTTAGTACATATCCAAGTACAATGAGTACCAAAAAAAATCCCTCTATTATAAAGAAAACTTGTTAAAATGATCAGCCGTACAGATCTTTTGTTTATGTAAGTATTTTTTTTTTTCAAAAAATCCAAATATTCATGATATTTGAATTCTTCAGAGCCGACTCTGGAAAATTTTTTTGCAGTGCACGATATGTCAAATACTGTGACAGCGAGTGACCCTTTGAGTATCTTAAGGAGATCCACACCCCTCGATGTTCGAATGACGACTGACATGAAAACCTATAAATACAGGATAGTTATTCCCTCACATATCAGTCTTTGCTGAGCCATGAAAGCCAGCAAACATAGAAAAAAAAGGAGAAGAGGGTGTCGGGGCAAAGGTTTGTTCAATCGCCTCATCAGACACCTGCCGGTAGAGCTGCATATACCAGGCTACCAGTACTGTGGTCCTGGAACAAAACTCCAAAAAAGGCTGAAGAGTGGTGACCCGGGTGTCAATCCTCTAGAAACTGCCTGCAAGGAACACGATATTGCCTACTCAAAAAATCGAGATAACCTCACTGCACGTCACGCGACAGATAAAATTCTTGAGGACAGTGCTTGGCAACGAGTTTTATCGAGAGACGCCGGTCTCGCTGAAAAAGCGGCTGCTTGGGGTGTGGCCAATGTCATGAAAGCCAAAACATCCCTCGGTATGAGGGTCTCAAAACGGAGTCGCAACACCATTCTCCCCAAGAAGAGGAAAGGAGGAAAAAAACGACGTACAGGTGGTGGTATTGGAAAAAAAAAGTAAGCTTGAAACAAATTCTTCAAGCTGCCAAGACATCTATGCGTACAGGAACGGATGCCATCAAAACAACATTGAAAGGTGCACGTGATGCCGTTAAAGTAATTGGTAGCAGGAAGCAAGTGCGATTGCCGCGCATTCTACCGGTGCCCTCGAAAATCGGGGGCGTACTAGCCTTTCTCATCCCTCTCTTTGCGGGATTGAGTGCTACAGGCGAACTGGCCGGCGGCGCAGCAGGCATCATAAAAGCCATTAATGACGCGAATGCAACCAAAAAGGCCCTCGAGGAGAGCAAACGTCATAATCAGGCAATGGAGGCCATTACATTAGGCAAAGGGTTATACTTGAAGCCATATAAGAAAGGTTTAGGGCTCCATCCAAAAAACGCATAACCACACCGAGCTCTCACGGATGCTGACTTGTTGAATTACTCAAAGGTAATGAGTATTCCACACTTTCGTGGTGTATACATGAGAGATGAAATGTCGAAAAAGGGGCCCCATGAATATGAGTCGGCTATCGTCAATCTTGATGATAAGGCTGGACCTGGGACACACTGGGTCGCCTACAAGAAGCACAAGAATGAAATCATCTATTTCGATAGCTTTGGTAATCTTCATCCACCACAAGATCTAATGAAATATTTCGGTGTTGGTAGCATTGTTGGGTATAACTATGATCGGTATCAAGACTATGATACAGTGGTGTGACAAACTAGGGCGTTCACCATGTATGTAGCATTTTCGTAATTACAACTCAGTCCTCTTCTAAGAATTTGCCATCGTGTTTTGAGGATACCGAAAGTATTGTCGATTATTTGACGAGCTCGGGAGAGGCGATAATTGAAAAGTCGTTTTCCAGTTCCTAGTTGACGACGTGAGTATGGGTGCATAATATATTTTTTGAGTGGGAATCCTTCGTCTGCGATGAAAAAATAGGGTAGAAGCTTTGGAGATCCTGGGAGGGGCTGAGCGGGTGGGAGTTGTAATTTTCCTCCTTCCAAGTATTGGGCTAAAATGGTATTTGACCACACACCAGAATCACTGGTGGATCCTATAAAGAGGAAACCATTTAACTCCACAATTTCAATAAACATCCCCAGAATACGATGATAGGGGCACAATGATGTCTCACCGTATTGTCCCATATCGACCCACGTAAATTTATAATTGGCATCGCATGTTACCATTAAATTGATACTGAAATATTTCTTGAAGCAAAAAAAGGAAGACTCTGAGTTTGGGGGACTCCGAATTGGAATGTGACATCCATCTAAAGCACCAAGACAATGGGGAAGTTGCCATTTAGCTTGAAAAGCGTGGGCGATTTCCATAAATCGATTTTCATTGAATATCGGCAGATATATTGGCCGTAATATGCCCCAAATGGCTCGACAGACTTCATGAATCACTTTCCGAGCAGTCGATTTGCCCACTCGGAATTCCCAAGGTTTGGAATTAACGTTGTCTCCTTGAGCCAAATATCTACGAGGAAAGGAAATTAATCATCTATTTGTTTGAATCAACGGCTGATAAGGCATTCAACTTGTTTAAGCTTTAAATAAAGCATGGAAATCATACGATAATGTTATAGCAAGCTGGATCTCAGGGGACAATGGCTTCCTTATGCTATGTTTTATAAGTCGTGGTGAAACCAACTCCAGTCATTTCTGAAACTGATGAGGCCACATTCTTGTAAATTCAAAAAATTTTTCACGATCGGTGATTTGGAGCTCCAGGAAGAGGTTTGAATTAAAAAGAAATTGAGAGTTGTGTATCCGTAAGTTAATATTAATAATTCGTTAGGATCCATTTTACAACCTGAAACCCAATGAATTTGAACTATTCTGTCAATTTGGATTCCGTCACATTCACCAAACGCAGTTGAATGGCCGCGTCTGAGCGCTCGTATGTTTTTTTG
Organism: Diachasma alloeum; assembly: GCF_001412515.2. Lineage (NCBI taxonomy): Eukaryota > Metazoa > Arthropoda > Insecta > Hymenoptera > Braconidae > Diachasma > Diachasma alloeum. The sequence continues at coordinate 22,141 of NW_021680826.1, read as the reverse complement.
ACGTACGCAACACTCCGCGCAGTGTTGCTTCGCGCTTCGCAAACTTCGCGGCCATTGTGGCAGCACTCAAATAGCAACACCGTACGTAAGTAACGATGTAACCACTGACGACAGTAATGTTCGTCTTCTCTGCTTTGGACCTCCTATGTTGGGCATAAGGCGCGATAAGTTGGCTCTGACTGCAGAAGCCTTACCACCCACGTCCTCTGCTTGCTGCTTGAAGTTAAGTCGAGCATCGACCATCACCCCCAGATACCGAAGGTAAGGCTGGAAAGTGAGCTCGTAATCTCCGACTTGCAGCGTTATAGTCTCGACCCGCTTCCTACTAGTGATCAACACGGCTTCTGTTTTGTGCTCCGCCAGCTGCAGGCCTACGGTGTCCATCCAGCGACGAATTGCCCTGAAGGTCATTTTGAAAACAAGTTTAATCTCCTCCAGATATTGTATGGGGTGAATTTGAGAGTGAATTTCTGTGGTTCCCGGTAGTTTAGTCGATAAGAGTACCCGGCGCGTATCTGGGAGACCCGGGTTCGATTCCCAGCTGGGTGAAGCGCAAATTTTTTCTCTCAGTTCTAATTCTCTTAGAATTCTTTAATGCCTAAAGGAGGTTAGGCGGTATATGTGGTGAATTTGAGAGTGAATTTCTGTGGTTCCCGGTAGTTTAGTCGATAAGAGTACCCGGCGCGTATCTGGGAGACCCGGGTTCGATTCCCGACTGGGTGAAGCGGAAATTTTTTCTCTCTAAATTCTAATTCTCTTAGAATTTTTTTTTCTCTTCATACGCCACGAGCTTGACATCAGGTGGTAGTGTCGGTTTCAGGAGCCCACCGTACATGATATTCCACAAGAGCCCTGAGGTACCCCTCCAGTGACTCTGTACTCTTTGGGCCCACACTCCGTGTCATGTTTAAGAACTCTATCAGTGAAGTAGTCTTCGACCATCTTTCGCAGGTATTCAGGTATGCTGAACTCTGCCAGAGCCTCCATGATACAGTCCCACCTGGCTGAATTGAAGGCATTCTTGGTGTCCAGTGTCGCCACTGGGCTGTACTTTTTAGTGCCCCTGAGCCATCTTGTCCCTGAAATCGCTTCCCTGGCGGTAGTGACAACAAGGTTGATAGCATCGAGAGTTGATCGACCTCTCCGAAACCCGTATTGGTTTTTGGCTAACAGCGGCTCAACTGCTGCTTCTATTTTCCTATGGATGATGCCTTCAACAATCTTGCCAGCGGTATCGAGCATACAGAAGGGACGATATGATGACGTTTCGTCCAGCGGCTTTTTCCCTTTCGGGAGGAACACAAGCCTCTGCTGCTTCCACTTGGCAGCTCACGGCTTCAACGGCTTGTTGTTGCTCACGAAGGTAAGATCCACTATTAAGCTCGCTTCGCCCCTCGTGAAGGTCGATTTATTACCGCTGTTGAGCAATACCACATCCAGTGATGACATTGCTTCCAGGACGGCTTGTCCTTTGGCGTTGGTCTCCTTACTGCTCCAGTCAACTCTCCAGGCGTTGAAGTCTCCGGCTATTGCCACCGGAGAGTGCTGCTTCGCATCCTCGGTCAGGCAATCCAGGAAGTCCGTGAACTCATCGATAGAAAGACTTGGAGGGACGTAACAGCTGTAGAAACAGATTCCATCAACTTTTGCCCTCGCAAAGTCATCCTCCATACTACTGGTGTTGCTCTGAAAAGGTTGCCTCCCACAAGACCAGATAACAGCCTTTGTACTGCTGTCAGTGACCCAGCTTTTGGTGCCAAGATGTTAGTATGGCTCTGAGATCATCACAATGTCAGGTTTCAGCTCCCGCACCGTTTGCATGAGCAGATCATGTGTGTCCCTACAGTGATTGAGGTTGAGCTGTAGCACCTTGTCGTTTCTCGATTTATTACCGTCTTCTGTTAGTGAGCTTCTGGAGTGCCTCCTTGTAAGCTGGGCCTCTACTACTATCAGCAATGTGGGCACAATTCTTCGAGTTGTTTTTCTCGATGCACAAGGCACACGGCGGCTCCTTCTTACAGTCCTTAGCCTTGTGGCCATCCTCTACACACTTGACGTAGAGTTTCGAGCGATTCACTGTACTATTACATTTCGTAGCGAGATGTCCATGAGACGGGTTTTCGTGTTAACCTCTTTTAACGATCAAAATAATTATGAAATATAAAATTTTGAAAACCCTCACCCGGCGCGACCTTGGTTCAGAGGTTGCCGGGGCTCGGTTAATAATTTGTTGAACTGCTGGGCGCCCGTTGATTTACACAAACCAACAAAGAACGATCAAATGGAAATAATAGGTTCGATTGGAAGACCCTTGGAGTGATGATCGCCGAGAGGAGAGACAGCAGAAATAGTTTATTACTTACGAATGATGCGACAGCTCGGGAATCGACTCTCTGCGGTAATCTCCAACGGTGTATTATACTAATTGATCGAGGACACTCAAATAATAATGATACGGAACGTACAATGAAACAATATTTAATATTCAAATAAATGAAAATATAGCAGAGATTGCTAGACAACGGTAATTGAACAATGGTGTGAAATAGTCGAATACACAGCCTGACAACTCGTGGTAACGCGCAAGCAAGAGTGCCCTTCGACTTGTTGCTGCCCGTCGGGCTCTGGTCCGATCGATATTTTAGGCGTACGCGCCGTCTAATTTGCTTCGCTCTGGCACTCGAGTAGGCGCGTAGAAATACGAGTTAAATAAATTTCTTACGATAATTTAATGGTTTTAACTGATCGGTTTACTTAAACTATTTTAATTAGGAGATTCCCGAGGTGTCAGATCGGACTCTACGCCGGGGAAATACTATCTTTTCACATCCATAGTGCCAGCATTTGAAGCATTTGATCGGTCTCTCCGCTCTTCTTATGCGGCAGTTCACCCAGCCTATCTTGATTTTCCCATGCTCTCCCAGGATCTTCTTCACTGCCGTCGCTGCTAGGATCACTGAGGCAATTTTTGTTCCTCCATAAGCCTTACGTAAGGACTTGATCGCTCCTAGACTGATGTCGCATTGGTCTCCAGCTGCCGCTTTCAGTGCTTTGAGCACTTCCTCCTTTGTCGCAGCTTCGTCGAGGTCCTTGATTTCGAGTTCCTCTTGTGGTCACTTACTGAGAACCCCAGCCATATCTCTGAGGAGATCGGAGATGGTTTTATGCAGCTGGGAGGCCCCATCAGTTGCCTTTTTACTCAGGATGATGACCATGTCCCCCGTTGCGGTTCTGCGCAGTTTGTCGACACATTCGCATTGCTCCTTAGGGACGTCCTTCTTCACTCGGGTAAGGATCTCCGAATACTTTTCTTTGGACATATAATCAACGCATTAGGTCTGGGCGCTGGTTTCCATTCCTTCCTGCTATTTGCCTTCTTACGAGGCAATGGCTCGGTAGGCTGCTTGTCTTGGTGCTTTTTCGCCTCCTTATTTTTCACCGTTTCTCATTCCGGTGGCTTAGCAGGTGGCCTGGCAGATGGCTTCGGTGCTATTCCACTGTGAGCTGCTTTCTGCTGCTTGGGCTTCTTCGGTGTTTGACCTCCCGCTCCAGGAGACGCCTTGGTACTTCGCTTTCTGCGCAGTGCTTTACGAATCCTCGGATCACTGTCAGTCGATTCCATTCCCTCTTCCGTCTTCGTTTCATTCAGCGGCGATTCCGAGTTCTACCATGAACGTGGCAGTAATGGTGCTGGCATTTATACCGGCACAACGGTGACCTCCAGGATTGATGCTCGTGCTTCGTCCAATTCCCCAAGCCTCTCCACGATGTCGAGGACCGACAGCATATCGGCCTTTATCGACTTATGAATATTCGGCCTGGTTTGTATGAACGAATTTAGTGTTGGAACCAGTTTACGAAGACGTCCCCATCCATGCTTCCATTCCTTCTGTTGTTGGGCAGATAGTCCACCTCCTCCACTTGTTTTATCGGTCTGAAACCTATCCCTCCTTGTAGCACACGAGGCCAAGGAGTCCACCTTCAAATCACGTGATGGTTGGCTCCTCCCACAATCCACGGAGCCATCATCAGCCACCGGGGCTTTCACCCGATCGAAACTGACGGCGGGATTTACCTTTTCAGGGATGCCCGCATGGGAACTTTATATTTTCTCATCACTATTCATGTTCCTTTAGGCTGTTACAGGGAGCCAACCCATCTTCTTTATTGTGGGCTGTTGTACGGAGCCCACCCTGTGCCCCTCTATTTTTGGTCCGCGGGAGCCGTAGGAGTTGGGCTTCTCCACTAAGTTGTCCTCGGCTCCGCTCGGTGGGAAGGTGTTGGTCCGCACCGAAATAAACTGCTTCTTAGTTCGAAATGAATCCCTTAAGCCCCTCCATCAACGACAAGGTCATGCAGTTCCTAGGGGGAGTATGTATGTGTGTGCGTACATGCGTGTGTGTGTTTGTGTGTGTATGTGACTAAAATTTTGTACTACGATTTCTCTCAAACAAAGGTTGCAATACATTTTTTTTCATACAATCGGTGTGTTTTCATGTAACTTAGAATTGATTACTTTCTCATATCGCGTTAACGATTCTTTAGATTTTGCAATAAACCTTGTGAAAAAACGTCGAAAAATTTCATTTTTTTTTTTACAAATTGCGTGATTCTCCTTAGACAAACGATGAGATTGATTACTTGTCATAATAATTGATGCAACTTTGTATGATTAACCCTGGAATGGAATTTTAGCAAAATCGCCTTCGCGGTTTCGGAGTAATTTGAACATGAATTTGTAGAATTTGAAATATTTCAGAGATTTTTCAATATAGGTCAATTTTTTTCATTATCATTTTTTTTCATTATATTGTGCAATTTTCATTAAGAAAGTCGAACAAAAAACTTGGAAAATTTGAGTCGAGGAAAATCAATTAAAAATATTTCAATAAAATAAGTTGTTTAGAAATCCCATAGTTGACTAAAAAAATATTTAACAAATATAAAAAAAAAATATTTCCATTTTTTTTTCTCAATTTTTTTTTCCAAAGTAATCATTTGCCAAGTAGTTTTTTCCAAAATAATTAGTTCTGAAGGAATTTTTTCCAAGGAATTTTAGGCGGACACTCACAGCCGACATGTGAATACACTGTTGGCAACACCTCAGCATGCTAATGTAAGGTTCACTTGGATCAGCATTGCCTACATTGTAACAAAAACCTTATAATTTATCAAGACGATGTGCATCACGAGGAAGTGAATATCAACCTGTTGCTATACGCGTATTTTCTTCGTTGTTAATCCAAATAATACGAAGCTGGCGCTACTGAAATGCTTATGGACGATTGATATAGTAACACAAGACAATTTTTCGATTTATCTTCCCGTTCTCGTAAGATAAAATAGAGATTCTTTTGAGGCAATGAAGGGGAGAGTTCCATCATGTATACAAAATGCAGTGCACTCGGCCTTTTTGGTTCAGTCGGAGTCAAAACTTTTCTTGGCCGATGCGCGACCGTGCATCTCAATACTTTGCATAATAAGTATTTGCATTATAAGGTGAGCTGCATTATATGACCATGTCTATGCAGAATGAAGGCCTAAAAATTGTTCACTCAACAACTTCTCGAAATTTTGTCTAGATCAAATTTGGTTCTGCCCTTGATAAATTGATCATTTCTTTGTTATTAATAGATGGTTATTGCTATTTCAGAACCTAGTGGAGCGATACCGCCGAGACTGATGCAACGCTCTCAAATAGCGATATCCGCAGAAAGCGGCACCGACGTTCATCTTACGTGTTCAACACAGGGGAGTCCTCCCCCACAATTCACTTGGTACAGAGACATCAACGGTCAGTAACGATGATTCACTTAGCTCAAATAGAATAATATCCTTAGTTTGGCTTAATAAAAAACTTTCTACTATTTCTGGTGAAACTTATCAAATAAATTATAACATCTTTGATGAACTCCGTCAATTTCCGAGTCATTACCACTGAACCAGTTTCTGTCATCTCCACGGGTTTTCATTGGTTCTCAAACAATAATAATAGGGATTTTACCCAATGAATAAAACCACATTAATTTAATGTAAAGAGAATTTGTTACCCTCTGTTTGCGAGTAACATCCATTGTAATCGGATAATTAGAAAGAGCCCAAGTTTCCACGGAAATGTGTCAGGCACTGAATCACTCCTGTCATATTTTTTTTATTCAGCCCGAAAACTGATTTATTCATGCACCCATCTGCTCTATCCCCCGCCACCCATTATGCCTCATAATTTCTCATTTCTAAACGTGGAAAAATATTTGAAAAATCGGGGAAAGGTTTGGTATCCTGTCCTTCTGAAAAGATTCATGGAAAATTGAAAAGTTACGATTATATGAAGTTGAAACCTTCTTTATGAATTCCCAGTATTCCATAATAATAATCCCATAAAAAACAAAAAAAATCGTCGAATAGAGTATGCCAAGACTACATGGGTGCATGTATTGAATGAAAAAATAAGACTACCAAAACGACAGAAATAAAAAAGAAAAATGCCAATTCCGGATATGTTCATGAACTACCATAATACGAAATGCTTGGCAATCTGAAAAAAAGCTACCATAATTCATTTGACAAACGGAATTGGCATAGCCAGAAAACAATTCCTTATAAATTAACCTTAATTAATCTTATCAGCCCTTAACTTCTAGTGGCAGCACCTCCTGGACGCGAATCTGGATTACCGGCCGCGCCCAACCTAATTTGCATAAGGGCCACCTATTGCGACACTTGCGAAATCTCTTACTTCTCGAATCGCATGGCGACAAGTGTTTTCTCTCCGCAATTAATATCTATAATTAATGTGACCATCTCAATTGTGACAAATCTCTATCGTGTTTTAACTCAGTTATTGACTGACACAGTTCAATTTGACGTGAAATTTTTTTGATTGTGTTGTGTATTTCAAGTGAAAATATACGTTTATTGTGACTCTATCCACGCGCACAGGGTCAATTATTATTTGTGTGAACTTCTCCATCCCTTTCCCGAATCTGGCGTTTTCTCGGTTTTTTTGACTAACTCTCGCCTAAACATTGGAAATATCCAAACATCCCTTGACTCCGCTTTCTAGTCGCGAAAGATTTTCATTTATTTCCTGTGCATTCTGAGCGTCCATAATTCCAAAAAGGGACTTGGCAACAGTGCCCAGACCGTCTACGAGGCATCGGCGCGGCTTATTTGCCTCATTTAAACCCAACAATCTAGTGATGACGTCTCTACCTTCCGCAAAATCGGCGATCCGTTGGTCCATTAAGAGTTGGAAATTTGTTCCCCGCGGATCTGCTTTGACACAAACCCCTTTTATGTGAATTAGATGTTCTTGAAGTTGGTCAGCCCTGACTAGCCATGGGGAGACATCTGTACTTGCAGCAATGGACCAAAGCTGGGTATTGAAATACAATTTCACAACTGTTTCAAAATCCACACCCGGTGTGTGAACGAACTTCCTCATCGCATCTGCTTTCCCCACACTTGAAACGTCATGCTCTCTCGCATGAGCAACGCAGAAAACAGAAATGCTGATATTATGAGATTTGCAAAATGAAAGGCTGTTGAAATTGACGAACACCTCGACATTGAGCGACGTAGACTTCGTTGCTGGTTCGTTGATGGTCAATTTTCTTGATATTGCACAGGCCTGTTCATCGGACGACTACCAATTTCTACCTCGGCTGGAGCTGATATCTGCGTTATCTTGACGCATCCCGTGCACACCCGCAATGACGAATATGAATTTGAAATAATCCCGGAAATTACAATAAAGAACATACATTACTTTGAAAACTTTATTAGTATTTTTGTTACTAGTAAATGAGATCGCTCAACAATCCGCGAGAGCTCTGACTTCACCTCGAAGACCGCCCAGCAAACTAAGCGATACAAACTTCTCCCAATCGCTCTGCAATAGTGCTCCCTCTGCTGAGAGGGTTAGCTCTACTGCAATCCGGAATTATACTGCTTAAGTAGGCGAAGGGACCCAAGGATGACAGCCTTCTGCATTTGGCCAGCTAATATGAAGGCTTTACTCCTACAAGCCGGGATGATTTCGAGTGCGGAAATGGAAGACTGCTCCATTCTCCCCCCCCTCCCCAGAGCCAATAATGAGGACAACCAATTTGATTCTGAAGCCCCGGTTCAGTTGACGTAGCTCAAACAGCAGTGGTTAATACTTGAGCTGCTTGTGCTCTTCTTTAGCTGCTATATTGCTTTCAGCCGGAGCCGAGAACTCAATGACATAGATGATTTTGTCATCGAAATAGAAAAGAAGAATGTCAGATTTGGTTGCAGCGATAAGCTTGACAATCGCGAATGAGCAGTTGCAGCAGATCTTACACCTCTCATTCACGACGATGGACTCAATGTCTCCTACAACATAACGCAGCACCGGCGTTCCACTCCATAGGGGTTCTACTTCATAGGTGTACCGCAAATGATAATACAGTACACTCAAAGCCGCATTATGATGATGAATATCACTCGTAATTGCATGCATCGGAAAAGCCGATAAAAGATGTGAGAGAGTTTCCGGGGGCTGTCTACAAACCCGACATCGAGTGTCTTCAACTTGCACTCCCATAACGCGACTCCGATAGACCAGGGTGTTTATAACGCCATCCTGGCACGCGCAAATGAAACCCTCAGTTTCGGACATTAAGCCAGCCGACATCAAGAAAGAGAAAGTCAGCTGGACGGACAGATCCTGCTCTTCTACATGATAAAAGAATACGCCATGCATGGGCTGGTCAACGTGCTAACGGGGCAAGGTGGACTGCCCCGCCTCATTCATGGCCGCTCTCCGCCGATGGTCATGCTGGCCAGTGAATCACGAGGCAACTGACCATCTTGACCACGACGAAACTCCAGACAGAACGAATCTGCTGCGGTATCTGCTGCCTTATACAGAAAGGCCCGTACACCGAGGAGTTCATCATCATACACGAACTTCAAATGTGGATCCAAACCGTTCATAATGTCATAAGCTAAACCAAGGATCAGACGCTCATGAAAATATTCCAAACTGACAAGGACCACTATGCAGATCTCCCCCTCCGATTTCGATGAAACTTGAATATGTTATAGGGGACCCAAAACTAAGGGACACGTATTTTTTTTAGCTGCCCATATTGGGTTTTAGGGGGTGAAAGTGCTCTCTGAAGTTGACCACCTCTCGGGGTCATTTTTCGATTGCACACATAAGGAAGCTTTTTGAACAACTCTTTCGCAGTGTATCATGAAGGTCACAAGGAATGATGAAAATGCGAATTAGAACCGTCTCCGGGGGGTGAAATATGGAGGGTAAACTACCCTTGTGAAAATTCATTTTTCTCATAGAAAAAAAAATTTGATGGAAATCCCATGGGATAAATTCCATTTGAAAAAGCAGAAAAAAATACAGAATACCTTTTTCGTTTTTTTTTTTAAATGGAAATTCAAAACTTGCAAAATATATTTTTCGTGAATTGCGAAATTTCAAACTTTTTCCTGTACAAAACGAAGCTTACGGCTAATGATGAGGGAAACCCTTGGGACAGGATCCAGGAGTGATGTCGGGTAGGTCAACTACCCTTTGGGGGGGGGGAATTTTTTTTAATTAGGGAGAAAAAATATCGATGAGAATTTTGCGAAACACATTTCGTTCGAAAGCATGAGACAATTCAAAGCACATCCTGCGATTCTTTTCCCCAAATTAAAATTGAAAGTAAAATACTTTTTTTATTTATTATATACAAGTATTCGATAAATGACTTTTGTGGGAGTTACTTTTGATTATATTAGCGAACAGAATTCATTTGAAAGAGTAAAGAATAATAAGAAATATCGAAATTTGAACCCATGAAAATGTCCGTTGCTAGTTGTATATGAATTACAACCTATAAATTATCCGTCTACTTGTATCAACTGTGTCATTTCTATGGTACTGACCATAGTCCGAACTAAATGGTAAGGATTGAATGAAGATCCGATATGGAAAGGAAACAATGATGGTAGTAATCCCCAAATGATGAAATTTAGAATATTCATTGATATTATTATAGAAGCTCAGACTATTTATTCCTTCTATTATTATGTTCTCAATCAGCATACTTTCTGTTGGGATCAATCTACAGTATAGATGGTATTAGGGGACGTAATGCGTACAAAAATGATATTCTTAAAAAAAATGCACCAAACAAAGTGATTTTTTGCACCATGAGCATCTGACTACTGCAATATTGGAACAGCCTTCAATATCACAGTGCGGATGAGATGATTGCCCGAATGCAAAATCGACAGGATTTTCGAATTCATCTGGTTTTGTAGAAAGGTAACAACTCTGAAACCAAGCATAACGAAATAAATTTTGATACCTTGGTGATGATAATTGATTATGGGCTAAAGACTGTAACTTTATGATATTGTTCCGCAAATGTAAATTAATATCATAGTCCATTAGGACGACACTATCCGAAAAATGACGAACATACTTCTTCCATATCCTAAAACCATATACGTCAAGCGGTTGAATTTTTCCAGTAGTCCCCTTTGGTATCAACATAGTTAATAATTCTTTATCCGGAGGAGTAATTTCTTTCATGATTTGAGGATAGTGTCCGCTCCAGGAATCGATTAACAGTAGACTTCTAGGACCCACGTTTGGGAAAAAGACTTGCTTCAACCAGGTTTTGAAATGCTCTGAAAAATCAAGTACTAGATGATAATCCTAATTATTGTATAGACCATATCATGTTTGTTAGGTCTTAAATATTGTCATACGTGAAGTGAGTTTTCCCGATTTTGAAGCGGTGATGAACACATTCGCAGGTTTGAAGATATTTGCTCTACTATTGAACCGAAAGATCCAGAAGGTTCATTCAAAACCAGGAAGAGAGGTGAAAGTAATTTTTCATCAGCAGAAATCAGAGGTTGTACTGTATAACTATGTGTCGTTGAGAACGATTGTACGACGCACGCTACTTGTTTAGGTATCGCGTCAAATGATCCCGGTAAAAAATCCCGGTCAAAAAATCCTCTCCAAAATGATCCCGAGTAAAATGATCCTCTCCAAAATGATCCCGAGCAAAATGATCCGCAACAAAATGATCCCCAACAATATGATTTGAGCGATAGTAGTAACGAGAATATTTCCCATCCATACTGCACCATTTTCCTTTAAATAAAATCGATAAATTATGTTCGGTTTTTCATCGAATAGTTTTTCGCACACACGCACACTCACGCACACTCGCTCCTCTCGCATGCTTGCATGGCTTCTCAGGACTGGCCTGCGCAACCGACTGAACTGACCAGTGACCTCTCACCTCTGACACCTGAGGCACTACTTGATGGACAGGTGTCCAGCGAACGCCCCCATTTAAATTGGGGCACGTTTGGACCCACGATGATCGATACCTGCCACCTTGCGGTCTTTCAATCGGCCTCATTTACATATCGGCCATCGTACTGTGTACATCTCGTTCTGCGAATTATTCTATTGTTTCGCGAATTAGTTCCTCTGCGTCATTTAGTTCTTTGAACTGTGTTAATAATTTTATGACCCGCGCATTTGTTTGACCATCTCGTTAATTTTAGTTAAAGCTAGCACGTATAAATAATTGACTTGTTCATAATTAAATTGACTATTGTGACCAACGTGCACGTGTTGTGTTTTCTGGACCTTTTCGCGCTCCCGTAGAAATCCATCGTTTTTTTGCCCATCGCTCAGAAATATTTCCCAAACCAGACTCGGCATCGACCATTTTGGTCCTTCGAGCCGGATCGGTGGAATATTTTTCGGTTTTTTGTGTGTTTTTTCGCGGCATCCGTGTTTTTCGCGAGAGTATGGGGACGCCAGTGCAGTGCCGTAACACCTGATCGGAGGGCCCCGCACCAGTGGTCCTACTTGCCAGGGACGTGTCGATCCCGTTCATTGCTCCACCCCTGGGTACTCCGTCTTCAGGGCCGTATCTCCAGTACTGAAGGACCGTTTCAGAATTTTCGCTCATCAGGACCGTATCAGCGTGACTCCAGGCCTACTCCAGGAATTATTGACCACCTTTGGGTATCTTGGACCATCGGAAAGCCCTAACGACCTACCTCAGGTTATTACGGACCTGCGCTGAAGGAGGTGGATTATCTTGCAGCTCGTTCCNGACTTTTGTGACCAACGCCACGTGTAGTGATTTCTGGACCTTCTCACGCTCCCGGAAAATCCGTTTTTATCTCGCCCATCGCTTCCTAATTCCACTTAAACCAGATTCGGCATCGAACATTTTGGTCCTTCGAGCCGGATCCGTGGAATAGTTTTCAGTTTAGTGGTGTTTTTCGGGTTTGATGAACATTTTTCCCGCGAGTGAACACGTGCTCAGTGGATAGACAGTGGTGCTCATCCTGCGGATCCCTAGACTCGTCGCATCGGACAACTCAAAAGGTGCTCAACCTGTTCTCAACGCATCGCTTCAGGAAACTGCCTTATCGACACGCGGGAAAATTCAAACGGAGCTTCTCGTCTAAAAGGGAAGTCAAATTAATTACAATTTTTGCGCTTCTCTGGGGTTTTGCTGATTTTTCCTCAAGTTCGGCTGCATGTGATTTATTTCTTTTCTCGATTTATTTACGCGTATTATATNCGATTTATTTACGCTTATTATTAACGCTTTTTGGATCTGCGCTGGAGTTCTGGGCTACGCTTTGTTTTCCGCATATTGCTTTTTCTTGCTTTTTGACCTGAATCCTTGGCTCTTTGTTTATTTTTGAGCATCTCTCCTGGCACGTTCGCTTATTGTTTCTTTTTTAGTTTTTCGCAGCAGTTGATCGAGGTTGTGGTTTTTCTTGTTGGTTTTCTTTCTTTTTTTGTTGACAATTCCACAAGATGGCAACTCTCGAAGCGCTGATCTCGCTGCAGATGACACGTGCATCCTTCATCGAAGGCATTTACACGGAGTCACAGGAGGAGAGCATCAAGTAGTTCGGAGTGACGGCTCTGGATTCCAAGCTCGTCATGCTGGAAACGTATTGGGCGAAGCTGGAAGCGTCTCATGAGAAACTCGTCGGCCAGAAGATCGAGAATTTGACCTCTCTCGATTATTTTAAGAATCACATCTTCGATGTTGTGCTTAAGCATTACGCTTCAGGTAGAGTAGCGCTGCTGCAGCTGTTGGAGAAGAAGGGGGCCCCTAACCTCAACCAATCGGTTCGAGTTCCTGGCGACGCGCAACTACAGAGTTCCACGCGCAGAGCTCTTCTGGAGATTGANTCATCATGCTGGAAACGTATTGGGCGAAGCTGGAAGCGTCCCATGAGAAACTCGTCGGCCAGAAGATCGAGAATTTGACCTCTCTCGATTATTTTAAGAATCAGGTCTTCGATGTCGCGCTTAAGCATTACGCTTCAGGTAGAGTAGCGCTGCTGCAGCTGTTGGAGAAGAAGGGGGCTCCTAACCTCAACCAATCGGTTCGAGTTCCTGGCGACGCGCAACTACAGAGTTCAACGCGCAGAGCTCTTCCGGAGATTGAGTTGCCGAAGTTCTCTGGAGTGTATAAGGAGTGGAGGCCATGGAGAGACCTTTTCCATTCGCTGGTCGGGAATAATCTGGAGATTCCTGGGGTCGAGCGAATGCACTATCTCCATCTCTGTCTCTCCAATGAGCCATTGAAGCTCATCTCTAATTTGCCCGTGTCTGAAGATTCCTTCGGCATCGCATGGAGAATCTTGGTCGATCGATACGAGAACAAGCGCTGATTGATTACAGCTCACCTTGACCAGCTTCTCAATCCTGCTCCGATGAAGACGCACGGTGCCTCAAACCTTAATTTATTGACGAGCTTCGTTTCTGAGGCACTCAGCGCGCTCAAAGCACTAGATCAGCCAACAGATCATTGGGGTCCAATCGTCGTCCACGTGCTCACTCGTCGCTTGTCCAGCAAGCTTCGTGAGGCATGGGAGAATAAAATTGGAGCATCGACTGAGTATCCGACACTTGAACATCTCCTCGATTTCCTACAAGGTCGTTCACGAGCCATGGAGACCTTGGAGGTTGGGTCTTCGGTGCACACATCGAACGACGCCTCTCGTCCTTCGCAGCCCAGCGTCCAGACTCGTTCGATGACCAAGAGTAGTGCCAAAGTCAATCAAGCCTCTGTGTCTTCGCATGCGCAGCAGTCAGCCCAGAAATCTCCCAGTCCAGCGCAAATACAGTCCACAAAGTCGACGTCCTGGGCCGACGCGGGCTATCCTTGTTCCTACTGCAAGATGGATCACTACATCGCTTCTTGCAGCGGGTTCAAGTCGCTTACACCAACAGCAAGGAAGAAGGTTGTCGAACGGCTCTATCTGTGCTACAACTGTCTGGGGAAGCACAGTATCAGAGTCTGCAAGACCACTCGTACGTGCCGGACATGCCAGGAGAGGCACCATTCCCTGCTGCATTTTGATCGCGCTCGTCGTCCAGCTCAACGTGGTCCAGCATCTCAAGTCCCTCGCAACGATGCAGGAGCTCAGCGCCCGAGTGCTTCTGCTCCATCGACCAGCGTGCCTGTCGTGACGTACACTCACACCGGTGATGCTGCTCAGGCTGCGTCTTCAGCCCATCCTCAGGCCTGAAGCGGACCGTCCCAAGCGTCGATTCCTTGTTCAGCCCATAGTTGTTCTGCGCAAACCTCTCGGCCTGGAGTCCTTCTCGCAACTTGTTTAACTCTTCTAGTGAGCGATTATTGCCCTCCGCATCAAGTTCGACTCTTGTTGGATTCAGGCTCCGAACTCTCGCTCATCTCAGATCAACTAGTTCGGAAGGTGAATTTAAAGAAAACTCGTAGTTCTGTCCACATAACAGGAGTGGGAGGATCATCGTTTGGGACAACGACCGGCGAAGTACATCTCACGCTGCAATCGATCCACTCAGAAGAACGCATTGAAGTTACAGCTCACTCCCTTGAACGTCTCACCTCAACGCTACCGTCCTTCTCAGCAGAGGGCCTCAAGTGGGATCATATCGAGGGTTTAGAGCTTGCTGATCCTCATTTCCGAGTCTCTGCACCAATTGACCTTCTCGTCGGTGCTAATATTTTTGGTCAGGTCATCAAGCCCAACGTGATTAGAGGAGGGGTTCAGGCTCCAGTCGCTCAACTCACCAGCTTTGGCTGGATTGTTTACGGGCCAGCGGGACCTGATCAACCAACATCGTACTCTTCTCATCACCTGAGCGTATCGAACGATGAGCTCAATGACCTTCTCACGAAGTTTTGGGTTCAGGAGGAAGTTCCTGGGCGCACTGACGCGAATCTCTCAACGGAAGAATTAGAGTGTGAACGCCACTTCCATCAGACTCACTCAAGAGATAGCTCAGGTCGATATGTCGTTCGTTTGCCCTTCTCAGCTCCAGTTTTATCATTAGGGAATTCCTATCGTCCAGTGCTAGCTTGTCTTCATCGTATGCTCGCTGGAATCTCAAAAGATGCGCACTTTCTCCAGCTTTACTCTGACTTTCTCAAGGAGTATGAGGATTTCGACCATATGAGAGTAGTAACTCGCTCGACTCATCGCTCTTCGTCTTCGGTTCAGGCGGATTCCGCTTGTCGTTCTGACGAGACGACCTTAGCACATGAAGCGCAAGCTTCAGGAGGGTTGAGGGTCTCTAAAGGGTTTCAGGTAGGGCCGTCTGACGCTCAAAGGAGTTACTATCTACCTCATCATGGTGTAGTCAGAGAGAGCAGTGAAACGACGAAACTGAGAGTAGTGTTCAACGGATCAGCGAAGACCAGTTCAGGGAACTCACTCAACGACATTCTCCACACAGGAGCCAAGTTGCAGAGGGATATTTCGGACGTGCTGCTCTGGTCAAGACAGCACAAAGTCATCTTCATGACGGACATCACCAAGATGTTCCGCCACGTTAGAGTTCACAAGGATGACTGGCCCCTGCAGCAGATTCTATGGACCGACTCAAGTGGAGAACTAGTCACGTATCAACTGACAACAGTCACATACGGCACGAGATCAGCTCCGTTTCTCGCAAACCGTGTTCTTCTTCAGCTGGCTGAGGATGAAGGACATCGGTTCCCTTTGGCCGTCTCGCCTATCGTGAAAGGAAGATACGTTGACGACATCTGTGGAGGTGCGGATACGCATGACCAGCTCGTTAGGACCGCGCAAGAAGTTCGGGATCTCTGCGCTGCTGGAGGAATGCCTCTGGCAAAATGGCATAGTAATAATCCAGCGCTACTCCAGTGGCTCGCTCCTGATAGTGCCTCCAATGACCAGGGAGTTTATGAGGATTCGGAGACCCGGATTCTTGGCTTGTCGTGGCAGCCCAGCTCGGGTAACTTCATCTTCTCAAGTCGGACCAGCGATGAATCGAAGGTTTCTAAGAGGAATATCCTCTCAGAGATCGCTCAGATCTATGACCCACTCGGATTTCTATCTCCTGTCGTGATCAGAGGGAAACTGCTCATGCAGGAGACCTGGATTGGAAAGCTCGGTTGGGATGAGGAAGTCCCAGAACAAGTTGCCCAGCGTTGGAAAAGTTTTCGAAATGATCTCACTCTGCTCTCGAAGTTATCTGTTCCNCTGATAGTGCCTCCAATGACCAGCGAGTTTATGAGGATTCGGAGACCCGGATTCTTGGCTTGTCGTGGCAGCCCAGCTCGGATAACTTCGTCTTCTCAAGTCGGACCAGCGATGAATCGAAGGTTTCTAAGAGGAATATCCTCTCAGAGATCGCTCAGATCTATGACCCACTCGGATTTCTATCTCCTGTCGTGATCAGAGGGAAACTGCTCATGCAGGAGACTTGGATTGGAATGCTCGGTTGGGATGAGGAAGTCCCAGAACAAGTTGCCGAGCGTTGGAAAAGTTTTCGAAATGATCTCACTCTGCTCTCGAAGTTATCTGTTCCAAGATGGTGAGGCCTTCTCCAGAACTCGTCGATTGAAATCCATGGATTCTCAGATGCTTCTGTTCTCGCGATGTCAGCCGTAGTCTATCTCAAAATCGCTAATTGAGATGAAGAGCCTCAGATTCCTTTGGTCTGCGCTAAAACGAAAGTAGCTCCTCTCAAACAGCTGACAATCCCAAGGCTAGAGCTCACAGCTGCGGTTATGCTTGCCAAACTCGTAAAGTACGTGAAAGGAGAGCTCAATCTCTCGAACGCTCCGACGTTTTTATGGACCGACTCCTCAGTTGCGCCTCACGGGATCAACTCGCACCCGTCCAGATGGAAAGAGTTCGTGAGAAATCGTGTCCAACTCATACAAGAGACCTCATGAGCTCAATGGAAACTCATTCCTGGCAAGGAAAATCCAGCTGACTGCGCATCTCGTGGACTAACGACAGCGCAGCTCTCTGCACATGAACTCTGGTGGCACGGACCACCGTGGCTCATGAACAGCTCATCGTCGTGGCCATCTCCAGAGCTTGCTTCAGTGACATCAGCAGATCTAGAAGAGAAACCTGGTGTCGTTCTGAGCGTGAAGGTCTAGCGCATAGAGATTTGGGATTTAATTCATCGCTATTCTTCACTCAACAGATTGCTTCGAATTACGGCCATCTGCCAACGCGTCATTGCTCGTCTCAGAAGAATTCCTGGATCATCGTTAGCAACAGCTCTGAACCCTGGTAACATCGAGCAGGCCCGACTGCTTTGGGTCAAGCTCACTCAGTCTGCGCATCTTTCAGCTGAGCTTACGACCTTTTCCAGAGGGCCACGTCTTAGTTCGTCTCACTCACTCACTAGATTGACAGCGTTCCTGGACCACTGAAATTTGCTCAGCTTGACTGCGAAAATAAGCATCAGATCATCGTACCTCGGGATTCGCAGTTCCCTCAGCTCATCATTCAGGATGCCCATCTCAGGACTATGCATGGAGGAACGCAGCTGACTCTCGGTCAACTCAGAAGGTCTTACTGGATCCTCGGAGGAAGAGCCCCGGTAAGATCATTCATCCTGAGGTGCGTTCCATGTGCCAGACAGCGAGGGATCAGAGCTCAATAGCTCATGGGCGAGCTCCCAGTTGCTCGTCTCACACCTGGCCGAGCGTTCCTCAACACTGGAGTTGACTACGCCGGACCAGTGTCTCTCCGCTCGTGGAAGGGGCGTGGTCATAAGTCGTACAAGGGATGGCTCGCGATTTTCGTCTGCATGACCACGTCCGCAGTCCATATTGAGGTCGTCTCAGATTACGCAGCCGATGGATTCATCGCTGCGTATCGTCGCTTTGTTGCCCGGCGTGGACTCTGCAAGAACTTGTTCTCAGACTGCGGAACGAACTTCTTGGGAGCTGACAAGGAAC
>NW_021680826.1:0-2639 GCF_001412515.2 Diachasma alloeum | reverse complement strand
TGTGGGCAGCTATGTTTTTTTGCAAGTTTTATCTTCAAATGCCTGTAACTTCCGTAAAAATCAACCGATTTGGGTTTTTTTTACGAAAGGTGCGTCTCCGAACACACTTTCCATATAAAAATACATCAATTTTTTTCAATTCGTTCTTCTATCGATTTCCACAGAAAAACCTCAAAAAATTTCAAAAAACCAGTCGTTTCCAAAGTTGGACCCCTTTTATATTTTTCAAAAAATTTCAGTGAATATATTGGACCAAAATATAATTTTTCAACAAAGGCCAAAGTGGGATCTCTATTAGGACACACCATTCGGAAAGATTTATTGTTAACGAATTTTCAAAAAATAATCAAATTGTTCCAGATTCGAATATAATGCAGTGATTCTTCAAGCGGTAAGTTCAAATAATGCTACTGCGTTCAAATTCGAAAAGAATTTTAAAATTTTTGAAATTTTTGATCCCAGATTCATCTATTCAAATTAGAAATGACGGTCACGAAATGGAAAACCCACTTTGGCCTTTGGTGAAAAATTTTGTTTTGGTCCAATATATTCATTGAAATTTTTTGAAAAATATAAGAAGGGTCCAACTTTGGAAACGACTCGTTTTTTGAAGTTTTTTGAGTTATTTCTGAGGAAATCGATGGAAGAACGAATTGAAAAAAATTGGCATATTTTTATATGAAAAGTGTGTTCGAAGACGCACATTTTGTAAAAAAAAACTCAAACCGGTGATTTTTACGGAAGTTACAGGCATTTAAAGATAAAACTTGCAAAGAAGCATGGCTGTCCACAGGATGCCTCAAAAAATCTGAAAAAATTTGAGAAGTCATATTTTTCCATATACAACCACAGGAAAAATCGGCAATATGATTGGCGATGGTGAGGGTTTTGACGTGGGTGAGTTCACATGGAATACCAGATATTCTTCAATGTGTACTCCGAAATGCGTTTCAACTTCTCCATGTATGTCCCTCCTTTATTGATTTGATTCGCCCAGCATCGTAACTGTCTACGCGATTTCACCTTCCTGAATCGATGGGAAACAGTTTCTATAAAGAGATTCTTCTTCTTTTTTCCACTTCTCCAGAAGTCAACGGCATTCTTTTTATATTCGAAATCTACAGGTTCCTCATCCTCCGAACAACTGTCAGGTGATTCTTCTGTATGTGGTTGAAATTCTTTATCCTCGACCGCTATCATTTCGATATCTTTATAAGGCTCTACCGACGGTAATGGCCGTGCAGTTAGAGTGCTAGACTCGAATGCCAATGATCCGGGTTCGCTTCCTGGCACCGCCGGTCAAAATTTATAGCGCTCTAATCTCAAAGTTTCATTGCCGAGCGGTAGTCTCGTCAAAAGGACGACTGTACCAGGGCAGGTTTTTCCCTCGAATGAGGTTTTCCCTCCCTTCGGCAAATGCGGTACAGGAGGTTGAGGGGGTTGAGAAGGGAACAAATCGTAAAGACCCGAAAGGGTATACGAGAGGAAAAAATTTTTTTAATTTTTATAAGGCTCTTGAAAATCCAGGGATGTTTCTTCGATCATTTCAACTCCATTATATTCCTCCAGTGATTGAATCAATATCCTTTCAAACGTGTCTGCCAATTCACGTTCCTCGTTTTTCACGGGTGTTTCAGCAAGATTGAGAACTTTAAATGTTGCCATCAGAAGTCGGATAAGGTTGATCGGATTAACTTTCATGGTAGAACAAGTATAGATCACGACACTCACCGAAAAACTACTTTTCTCTTCTCTTCTATGTTCATAGACTGATTGTAATTCACAAGAGAGATGGAAATGAAAAACATTGATATCATATAAGTTACATTGATCAGAGTAATTTCATCCTCAGATAACAAATGAGCCATTTGCATCAATATGTTTACAACTCCCGAATATTCTTCAGTTGTGGTTCTGCATTATCAAACAGAATGGTATTGTCATGTCGCCATTTACGTCTCATTGAAAACGATATCACATCGAAGCGATAAGAGCAACCGAAATATATTTTATCATCGATCCATTATTTACTATACAAAATCATCGGCTCTTTTTGTACCACCCATCCACGTTCATATACAGATAAAAATTTGAATTCCTCAAAATATTTCATCATAACTGTTTTTTTTTAATTACAAGCCATTTAATGGAATCTCTACTCTGGCCTTCGGTGAAATTTTTTAGATTCATGGTCATTACTGATTTCTTTTGAAAATGAATGAGGTTGGTCCGAACGATTCGATAAAATACCATGAGGGTTATTAAGCTCTCAAATTTTACTCCCGAAGACTATTTCAATTGTTTCATTTATCATTCCGTGTAAGATCAGTCTATTATAACAAACAATTTAAAACCCATAATTTTTCAAAGAATCGATGTTTCTTACCTTAAAATTCGAATTTGCGGAAAAAATCGTAAATATATGCTTTAAATTGTCTCANCATTTAATGGAATCTCTACTCTGGCCTTCGGTGAAATTTTTTAGATTCATGGTCATTACTGATTTCTTTTGAAAATGAATGAGGTTGGTCCGAACGATTCGATAAAATACCATGAGGGTTATTAAGCTCTCAAATTTTACTCCCGAAGACTATTTCAATTGTTTCATTTATCATTCCGTGTAAGATCAGTCTATTATA
>NW_021680825.1:203822-205896 GCF_001412515.2 Diachasma alloeum | reverse complement strand
AGTTGAGACGTATTTTGCTGATCTTCCACCTGACAATATCTGGAGTCTTTCTTATCAAAGATGTCCTGTCTTTGGACCAAAATCATCGTGATTTGAGGAAAAGGCATAAAGAAGAAGAATCTGATGATTCTGTGCTGCCATTGCCCAGCCATATTTCAAAAAAATTGGATGTGATTCTCGAGTGTATTGAAGAAATGATAGTGAGAGTGAACCTCGATTTCGTCCAAGATCGATGGAGTAGTTCTTATGATGATGCTGATGATGATGACGGCCCATCAACGAGCAACGGATTGAAGAGGAAGAGGGGGCCAGATCTGAGGGAGAAGAGTCGAGCTATACCAATGCTTGGTATTCTACAGGAATTAAAACTTGGTATTATCATAATGTTCAATTCTTTAACAAAAAAGGCAGAATGTAGCACTAATAATAATAATGATGCAGGCGATGAGAAATAAAATGATATTTGGTCTCCAAGAATAATTATTGTTTATTTCATTAAAAAATTACATTTCTTTTCCAAAAAACATTTTTTTTTATTAAATAAGTTTCTTCACACTACCGCTGAGTTAACTATACTCAATGATTCGATCGTGTAAGATTAAACAGTAGGCTGCTGTATTGTTGGGGAAGTCGGCTGATGACTCAAACTCTAGCCGGATGTCCTCAGGTCCAGATTTCAAGAACTGATTCTGCTTGGAGCAATCGATGACGATGAAAGGTGCCGTTTCCAAGAATTCCGCTCTGCTGAATAGTGGCTCAGGCTCTTTATGGTAATACGATGTTTGAAAGCTGGTGTACATGTCATAGAGAAGAGCAGACGGGTTGTGTGCAATGTCAAGATTCAGATTTCCATAGGGATAGCTTTGTGAATCCAAAAATAATTTGATCGCTCGAATGTTACAATGATCAAATTCGCTAGCATTTTTCAGGGGTTGATTCTTACGGGCTGTTTGAAAGCCTACAATGACATAACGAGGTTTCTCCAGTTGTGTTAAGGTTTTCACGACCCACACATGTTTCGATGTCTTAGGTAAGAGAGGATACTCATACAGTTCCCAAGCTCGAAAACTGATTGGCACTAGGTTGTCCTTTGAAATCTGATTGAGAAGTAGCACTTTTTGAGAGTCTGCAGGTTTGACGTAGGGAATCATCCAATCAATTTTGGTGAGGGAAATTTTGAACGTCTCTGTCTGCTGTCCAGCCGCAGGTGCTCCCTGAATGACGGCGTTGATATCGTTGTGTGAACGTGTCAGTATCAACTCATGCTTCGCATTCACAACAATTCTCTGGTAATCTTCAGCAAATCCTAATTTCATGCTGAGGGGAATGGATACATCAAAATATCCAGCATCATCAGTTATCTTCTCTTTATCAATTCTCTAGCCTGCGTTTTCCATGAGAAAGCCCTGACTGGGGCTCTGAGAAATGTAGTTTTTCATTAATGTTGTAAGACCAACATTTTTGCATCTATCAATTTCCACAACATTCAATTCATAACGTATTTCTTCGAATAAATGACAGATGGCATTGTTGACAAGTTCTGTGTTAGCAACAGCGGCATTATCTGTTTTCGTCAAACGGCCGCAGATATGCAGTGAACTCTTGCTTGGCAACAGACAGAGATCTTGATGTTGTACGGAAATACGGATTTCATCGTTGTTGTTAAAGGATGACGATGCGAATGGCTGATGAGCATGGATCTCATAATGAGAAATCGACTCATCAAAGATGATTCGCTTTTGAATATTCAACATTTCTTCCATGATAGACGATAGTAACAGCAGGCAAAAAAGACACAGCAAAACTTTACTTTGGCACTTTTTTGCGAAGTTTCAGACCCAGACTCTTCATGAACTTGATGTTCTGCGATGTCAGCTTCGTGAGAGGCACTCGACGACTGTCCACTTTCCGGCATGAGTCCTCACTTTTATAACTGCCACCGATCTTCTTCTCAAAGACAATGCCCATTTTCTTAATCAGCTCTTATATGAAGTCTCGCTGTGATGACTTCTTCACGGAAATTCACCAAACGATCGTCTTGGTCCACAATTTTTAATTGCAGGTGATCTATTGA
>NW_021680825.1:121191-197420 GCF_001412515.2 Diachasma alloeum | reverse complement strand
AAAGTGATTCGCGCGCGATTCATTTCAATTATCACCATATCATCATCGAAAATCAAACTGCTGTGGAAATTAGGCAGAGCGATGCGAGCTCTTGCCCCCCACCTTCCACCCCACTCGGTGACTAATTTGACATCTTTGTGCTTCCTTACATTCTCCATGGCTTTCCCAAAAACAGCATTATTCATTAATTTGAAGAAATTCTTTTCAAATTCACTCGTCGATTTTTTCCGTATTTCTGTGTTCAGGTCAATATAGGGCTTGAGCCATGTTGCTTACTTGAATTTCAATATTCGATGGATCCTCGTCAATTTCATTCCAAGATTCAAACTTTGTTTCAAATTTCTGTAATGTATAACATAGGATTTTTTGGCATACAAAGTAGTCATTAACTTGGTATTCTTGCGATTTGGAGGAACAAAATGTTCAGGGCATAGAGGTAGGTCCTTGTGTGCATCATGAAGTTCTCTGGGATATTCCAAGTCTACTTCCAATATATATCCAGTTGGAGAATCATCAGGTACATGAAGAGCATTGAATCCTTCGGGATTTTCCCACTCAAATGCACCACAGGGTAAGTATTGACTCATCGCTGCACCGTACAAATTATTCACATCAAAGTACATAAGATATGATTCCTCTTCGTTTGGATTGTAATTCTCACCCATATAACGATTATTGGCATGAGCATAACGATTAGTGCACTGAGCTACTCCTCCTCGGATACCTTTTTCAATGAATAAGAGTTTATCAACGTCTGTGAAAAGTTCAATCTCCACACCAGTGCATCTCAACATTGCATCGAACGCAAGTCCAGGTGCTGTATAATAATGCAGTGGATCTAGTTTGTACACGGAAAAACAGCTTTTCCGGAAATTCTCAAAAATATCAGCCAGGAGTAACACATCAGTTTTCAGATACAAATCAGAATATTCACCAAGTGTTGAGAGACCAAATTTCTCCCAAACTTGACACGCATGTGCATAATCGTCATTTGAAATCGTTTGGTTGTTCAGTGCCGAAAAAAAAGCTTCTCTTGAGGGCAGTTCTCGATCATCCAATTTATCCCAACTATCCAAGTATTCATAGGGAAATACACCCTTCCTCATTAATAAATGGAATTGTTCATCATCATCACAATGAGCCAGTGTAATAGTCTTGTCTACATCAGTCAGGTCTGATGCCAATTGTTCCAAGCTACTTGCCATAAACCTGAACGAATCGATGAATCTCAAGCTAACTTTCGTCTGTGGAATAGATTTCCTGAATGAAATATATCTCTCTTTGGTTAGTGGAAGCAACGCTAGCGGTCCCTCAAAATATTTTACCAAATCTTTAATCAAAAAATGTGCATCATAGCCTGAGAGATTATGAAAAATTATGGGGATATCTTGTGAATTTTTGTAATTTATATTGCAACCAGCATGCGCCGCTCCACGATACCTGCCTGTGAAGTGACAATGGTCTCGATGTTTTATATCTGTTGAACTGAAAGGCTTCTCACATATATGACACACTCGAGCAGTTGCAAAGTCTCGCGATTTTTCGTCGGTAAGTGGTTCCATTGGTACAACAGTCTTCAATATATCATTTACCATCTCTCCCGTCTTCTTTAATTCATTCATGAACCACATGATACAATCCGCGCCACGTTTGATTTTAAAGAGAGATAGGTTATTATTGAAGGAACACTGTAAGTAGAAAGCGACACTGTGAGGGATGTGTTTCTGGTACAATCTGTTATCATCATCATCATAATCATCAATCGGTTGTAAAATACACTCCAGATCAGCGTAAATAACGAATGGCACTGGTTCCTTGAATTTATGATTTCGAAATTTCAAGATTTTATTCTCCTCCAACGGTAGTATCATTTTACATTTGTTGATAACAAAGCAGTCTTGTTTGTGATCCTCATAACTTTTTTTCTCCCGAAAATGACACAAGCACCGATCACAGAGCCATGTACGGTGGTCGCGATTTGAAATTTGCGCACTAACAAGTCTTGAAAGATCACTAATCCACGCGAAGTGATAAACTGGCTGTACATTGACTGGCAAATGCACACTCGTACAAAAAAGTAATAAATGAATTGTAGGTATTTCTAATTCCATTTTGCTGAGATAAAACGGTACTATCTCCGTCTCAGCGTTCACTCCACTTTCAAGACCATAAATATTGATTGATAAATCATTTCTCTTCTCAAATTTAAGAACATCACTTAAAGAGATGGGGAAATTAATACCCCTGTAATCAAGTCTCTTCAGGCTTTGGGGTAGAGTTGCACTTGCATAATGTGGGTATGATGAAGTAACACATCTGTTTCTCTTCGCTGGATGAAGAGCCGCAATAACTGACCACAAGAAACAGAATTTATCTGAATTTCTTATATTCACAACGGCTTTTTTACACTGTATATGAGACGGTAGCTCTGCGTAAGTCGATAAACCTGCAGCGAGTGGACTATAGCGATTGATATTAATCATTAAATTTAGCACTTCGATCAATTCCCACCCTGAATCACGTTCTTGGAAATCCTCGATTTTTATAAGCAGTGGTTCAATCACATTCTCATCAAACCATGCCCCCAGGTCTGTAGCTGGTAGAATAATTGCATTCTTCGTATTAAAATGTTTTATTTCGTTGGTAATGACCTCTTCCTTTTTTATTTGAAATTTACCAGCTAATATACTGTTCACTTTCATATTCCCATTAGTCTCGAGAACATTTTTCAAACGCACAATTGTTAACTCTTTGGCATCACTCAGAAAGGCAGCTGGATCCTTGTTTTGTAGATTAATCACAGTACCAGTGCGTATGCGACCTTGGAAGGCTAAGGGGCCATCCCTCCAGCGTACTCGATCTGTGAGTGTTTCTTCTCTGCTACCTGATGGCACCTGCACTCGACCTCCTCGACGTTGTCTATTCCTGAAACTCTCCTGGTATCCTTGGATTCGTGCGATTGTCGATAGAATTTGATTTTTCTCACCAACAGAGAGATTAGTTTTGGTGAGAGTTTTTGTATAAAGTTGAATATAGCGGATACACCGATTAATCCATTTGTCTATGTCTTGAGAGAGTGCATTCTGGTAAGCATGTTCCAGAATTTCAATTATTCTAGCACAGGGGATGATGTTACGTTCCATCTTGGAATTACACTAGCGAACTCAATGGAAATGCACATCCATTTATAGCAACGATTGTGTTTATTTAAATCTTAAATACCTACTGAATTTCTCAGGAATTATCGACGGTTGGGATTCTGCGATCAATTTGTCCGTTGAGAAATACGTTGGATGGAATTCTCAAGAATTATCTGACGGTTGAGATTCTGAGAGTAATTTTTCCGTTGAGAAATACGTTGCATGTTACCCCACTCCCCCCAAGAATCTTATGACCGTTGAAATAATAGCCAATAATCGCATCCTCCCCTCCCCTAATCGAAAGACTATAAGTACCATCAGTGCAATCAGTGTTTATCCAGTCGATTGCCTGTAACGGTGACCATACAATTGTCCAACAACATCCAGTGAAAACAGCAGAGAGAGAACAGTCAAAATGGAGACGAACCAAGCTACGAATCTCGATGAGATCAATAAAATTGCAACTATGGGGGATTTCCTGCCTACCAAACGTCGAGCAGAGCTAACTCTCGGCCAGGTGTATCCAGTGACGGATTTGAAGATCATCCCTACGAAGTTTGGCAACAAAGTGACAGTTGTGTTGAACGATGAGTGCATCGTTTACCTACCAAAGCGAGTGTCTGACATCTTCATGCTGGATCTACCGAAACTGGAAATGTTTCGCATGGCTGCTGCCTCCACACGTCTGAAAATCACCTTTCTGGAAGGACCCTACAACCCATGCCTCTTTAGTTGGATCGACATCTAAAAATTTTTCGTAAATACTTACTGATATTTGTCAAACTGTTGAACCAATGTAATAATAATAATAACCTGAAAAGATGACGCTGGTGAAATAAATGAACAACAACTCAGAATTTGTGTTTTTTTCTTTTAAATATATTTAAGAAAAACATTTCTTTAAGAAAAAATATAATAAATTGAAGAAGATAAAAAATATATAAAATGTAAAAAAAAATATAAAGAATATGAAAAAAATGATGAAAATATATAAAAATATAAAAAACTAAAGAATAAAAAAGAATGGTGCACGATCCGAGAGTTGACAGCATCTGAAACACAAGAAAAAAATAACATTGGAATTAGTGAGGGAGATAAAGAGATGAGAGAGAAGTAAAGAGAGAGAATAATGTTTACTCACTTTATTCAATGCGATGGCCTTGATCCTCCAGTACGAGCCATGCTGCAGAGACCAGGGGTCTCACATATGACAGCATCTCTCGTGCCTCTTCCTCACGATCCACGAGAAGGAGGAAATTGAGGAAATTCCTCAATTCCTGGTGAAGATCGCCCAACTACACAAAAAAAAAAGTTATATATTAATTATCTCTCTCACTTGTAATTACAAAATGAATTATTCTACTCTTTTTTCATTCGGTACTTACTTTGCTGACGAAATAAAAATCTCCGAGGTACCCCATGAATTTGTAGAGGAGATGCATGGGTACCTCAAGATGAGCAATCAAACCATAACAGTGCTGGAATTTACTCCAGCACTCATCCACCTTCCCCAACCACCAGTCCTCCATCGCATAATCCTCATCCTCAACCTCACCCCTGAGATCTGGGTCTGGGAAGGGATAATTCTGCATTTTCACTATTAAAAAAAAACAGTACAATAATTAGTACACACACTATGTACACTGAGCAATCACAAACTACACTGCACTTTTGAACAACCACTTTCAATATCTAATACTTACATCGACTTTAAACTTTTGCTAACACACAATCGGACTGTATCTCAGACGACCGGAGACGTAATGAAGAAGAGCAGCGTTACGCGCTCCACACACACTTCCCACTTCCCACTTCCCTCCTCTCGCAGTTGTCTGGTGCGTCTGGCGCCTACACTCGAGTGTTTACGTTTTGGGACAAAGGAGGATTGTGGAGATGCTGGATAATAACCATGAGGATACTCAATTCAATTTTTTTGTTTTTATTCAATACATCGAGAAAGATATTGTTAATTTCGAATAATAATGAAAAAATAAATGATAATTCACACTCGCGCACATAATATAAAATGAGTTTTATACTCGTAATGTGGAATTATTATTATGGAAAAATAATTAAACATCATGAAAAAATGTTTTCTCGTAGCATAAGCAATTGTCCCATCTTCTCGTCATACAGCAAAAGCAGTTTTTTTTTCCCCTCTTGGAATGTCAGAATCGTTTACAACTGGAACAGATAAATGAGAAAAACAATTTATTAATACATTTTCTTCATTGAGTCCATTGATTTTGGTGATGATTATCAGAAATTTACCTTGTGACGAATTTCGATGTTGGCAGGCAATCTCTCAGGAAACTTGAAATGGCTCATTGGACGAAAGTAGACGTGGCCGTGAGGACAAAACCATAATTTAGCTCGTACATCACCAATCGTGACGAAAGTGCCACCAACTTTGAAATGTCTGTTGATAACTCCTCTCAGCTTTTTCTTCAATGCCTTCTCAGACAGCTCCTCACCCCATTCTTTAGGCACGAAAATTTTCACCAGTTCATCATCATCGTCTGAGTCATCATCCGATCCTGTAGTGCACTTTGGAGCTGAGCCTGGTTGTGCAGTCCCAGGATCCTCTGGAATCACAACTGGTTCCACTCCCGGTGCAAGAGTCTCTGATGTTTCTCCAGATTCTGAGTTCTCGAGTATCTCTGGGATGACAGGTGAGTCTTTTTCCACTGACTCAGAGCTCTCTGGAATGATGGGTGAGTTTTTCTCCAGCGTGTCAACCTCTGGAGGGTTTGAGATATCAAGTGAACCCTTCTCTGCTGGCTCTGGACTCTCTGACGAGTCCGGGATAGTAGGCACTGCTGGGCCTTTCTCTGCTGGCTCCGGGCTCTCCGGTGAGTCTGGAATAATAGGCAGAGTTGGTCCTCTCTCAGCTGGCTCTGGGCTCTCTGGAGAGTCTGAAACACCAGACATGATTGGACTCTCCTCTATTGGATCGTGAATCATAGGAACAGCTGAATCATCCTGCTCTGCTACCTCGGGAGGTACATCCAAACCTCCCTCTACTGACTCAAGGCTCTCAGGTGACTCGGGGATCGTGATAGCCACCTCAGCGGTATTCTGTGGATCCTCCGGAATGACCATTGGATCGTGCACTTCTTCCATATCAATTGTTGAGTCAGGCTCCATTGGTGACTCAGATGTGTCCGAAGCCGCTGTCCCACCACCAATTCCAGATGATTGTCGAACAAGTATTTCATTGAAAACTGAATCCCAAGTAGTTGTATCACCTGTCTCACTATTCACTTCAGACGAAGATGTTCCGGAAAGGTCTATCAGCCCAACTACCAACTCACCATCAGTGGAGCTCTCGTTGTCAGAGTCATCTGACTCTGCAGAGAGAATTGATTCGATGGTCTCGTTCTCCACATTTCTCTTAAATCTCTCGGTGAATTTCATATTTTGAATGAATTGACGAACTGTAACGATTTCTAAAGTTGAAATTATTTCGTGATCAGACATCACACAAAAGGAGAGCACTATGCACCTTAGCTCGTTGAATCGGAATGTACCGAACAGTGGGTCTGGGGCGCTGCTTATAAAGCCACCAGATCTCATACGTCAGAGATCGCTTTTGGCATACCCCCACCACAACCGCCATTTTGTTTAACCGTCATTTTGTCCAACGGTCATCGTACCATGGACCAGTAGAAATGCTAACCAGACACACTATGGAATGTAATCATTCCACCATAACGGATATTGAATTAATATTATGAAAACGTGACTCTTTCATGTTGGGGTGTAGCTTGCGCCCTCTGAGATCATTCCACAGGGGTGCCGCCGATTGCATCATTATATTTCTCAGAAAGTCAACTGAAAAATTCTTCGCGGAAAAATCGACAACGGTTTGCGCTCGCAAGAGAGGTATTCACCCTCTGTGATGTTTAAAAAGTTTTTTTTTTCTTCGAATTCCGTCTGACAGACTTCATCATTGCGAGTTGGCCAGACAATAACAAAAATTATTAAATTAATATTGTAAAAACGTGACTGTCTCGAGACAACGCTTCATCTACCCCTCCAGCAGAAACGTGTGGAGAGGGCTAATTTCAACCGATCCGCCATGATGCTAAATGACAACGCATAAAGACATGAAGATAGAGGGGTGATCTCAGTCAGTTTCGCATCTGAACAACAGCACTATGGCGGTAGTTATTGATATTGAGGGTTTTAAAGATATTGGAAATCAGTTCATTGTGAAAGAATTCGCAATATCTGCATTGGAAGTTAATGAACATGGAAATTTTCTCCATGACTGGGCTCTGGTGGACCCACCTCGCAAATGGGATGATTTGCTACCTAAATATAAGGAAACAAATCAGTGGTTGTCACGTCATCATCACGGGCTGCACTGGGAAACTCCCGGCGATATTGAGTACCAGGGATTAAGTGATTTTGTCAATCGTATGGTGGAGTATGTCCCACACATCTACGTCCAAGGTGCTGAGAAGAAGAAGTGGGTGGATCGGATCCTCAAGAGAGATATACCAGTTGACGATTTGAACGATCTTGGTTGTCCAGTTCTGAATTACCTGAAGGAGGAAAAAAAGTGTACATATCATCATAGCCTTTATGATGGAAGTCCTGTCCACTACTATTGTGCGGTGGATAATGTGGTGCGCTTAAAAAAATGGTACGCTAGATATGAAGCTGGGTCTCTAGAAAAATCTTTGAAAAAGTTTTGTGAAAATCAACATTTGAATTCGTTGACAAGCCAGGAAATTTCTTATCTCCCCAAACACTTCATTGCAACCGTTGCCAAGGACACTGTTGATGCAGCTTGGGAGAAATTGCCAGAGATGATGAAGAGAGATCCAAGCATCGCTGGTTTACGCTATTGTCGCACGCATTGGTCTTCGTTGGGTACAATACCACTCAGTCCAACGCCTCCACCAATAGCAGAGTGCCGTCTATGCCAGTATCGACGTTGATAATATATACAAAATCACTGCACCACGTTCGGTATACTTGGATTCTTTGAAACCCCATCCTCCCTCTCCTCATATGAGATCAGCTTGTATAAACTCTCGTAAACATCGTCAGTTCACCATTGAATTTCGATAGTACCACATCGTAATTATTATTCACTCAGTTTGAACAGAAGAAACAGGATTTTTACATTCATTTGAAAAAGTTATTTGTGAAAGTTATCAATTTACGTGTTCAATAGACAAAATGTCGCATCATATAGATTTTGAGATATGTGAGAAATCGTATACATCCTTTGAGGATGTTGCAACATGGAATATGGATGAGGCCTATCATCGTATCCTAGAGAATGTCCTCATACCCTTCAAATGGTTCATGCAATTGCCCATGCCAACGTTGTTGACACACATCATGAGGGCTATTGAGGAAATGGATGGCATCACCGATGTTTATCTATCGTTTGTTGGTGTGCGTACTATTCTGGTTAAAAAAGACGATGTGTACATCTTCGTCCAGGGACGAAGTGCAGATATAGAAACGTTGGAGGAGATGAGAGCGATGGAGCAAGCAGATGGAGCGAGGGTGCCAGAGGTTTATGTGAGTCCAATGAGGGACGATGAGGGGGAAGATGGGGTAGAAGATGACCATGTGGTGAGCGTATTCAACGTTGATAGCAGTGATACCTCTTCGGATGAGGTCTCTTTCAACTTTATTTTTGATGGCGAGACATAAAAAGTTGAAAATCAGATGAAGGTGGGGGGATAACCAATGACAGTGCATGGAGTGTATAAGAGGGGGTCCTTCTCCCTCTGTTGCCTGTCAGAGAACAAATTGGCAATAGACATTCTTTAATCTTCGAGTGAATATCATCATGGAATTAATTATCGATTTTCAAGGATTCCGCAGAGGAGGACATTTTGTTTTGAAAGAGTTGGGTGTAGTGTCAGTTCAGTCACCAGTTGATGAGAGTTCGCTTCATATCCACATTGTTTTCCAACCACCATGTGCCTGGAGTGATCTGGAGACGCAGGATGTAATAATCAACAGATGGCTGACGCGTAATCATCATGGAATATTGTGGAATACTGGTGAATGTGATTACAATGATATTGGGAAAGTTTTTGACAGTTTCTTGAAGAAACAAACAAAAATTTATGTGAAAGGGTTAGAGAAAATCACAGACTTGGAGAAACTGGTAGGAAAGTCACATGTACTAATAAATTTGGATGATGACAATTGTCCAAACATTGGCAACTACAATATCAAAGACTGTTCTCATCGGAAAATCCATCAGAACATCAACACACGTGATCAGAAAATCCACTGTGCTTTGGCCAATGTGTATCGTTTGAAAAAGTGGGTCGAAGACAATTACAAATATCTCAAAACCAAAGAAAGTCATTTCAATGAAATTTTTTTGACTGAAAACTAACATTCCACAAATTAAATTATGTAAAATATTGTTGTTCCTCATCATCATCGATTAATTCTGTATCTTCCAATTTTCATCTTTTAAAAAATATAATCTGAAATTTCAAATTTGATAAAGTGCATTTTTTTTAAATTAATAATGTGTCATTCATCTATTCCTTCAACAAAGAATAATTTCAGGTGTTCACACACTCTTGGAGCCACATCTTCTCTCTCTAATCGGTGGAATATACAGTCTGCGTTATTCCGCATTGATAAATCCTCTCAATCATATATATATATATATATATATATTGAATCGACGGTGTTTCATCTCGACTTCACACTCTTATCCACCAGCGATCATTGCCGCCCCGCTCAGCTGACAGACTCGCACGTGCCTTCATGTAAACAAATAACTGAAACTTTTGGAATAATCGGACAGACGACTTGTGCATAATTAAATAGAAGGATTTTTTTTTTACTATTCATTCAAACAATAATGAACATTTGTCTATGGAGAATCATTTTTCTATGTTAATATGAAAATTACACATGCAGTTAGATTTCTTATTCTTCAACGATTCACCGAGCGCTGTGGGGAGAAGTTTTGTTTACGCACAGGTGACGGCCGATAAACATAAACGCTCAGCCACAACTCACCTCCAAACACTGCATATCAAATTTTGAGAAAAAATCATTTCTATCATATTCCTGATCAATATATTTTTCTGAAATTATTATTATTCTCAAAAACGATAAAACATTTAAAAATTCTCTGGAAACTTTTTTTTTTATTCAGTGGGATTGCATTCGACATCGATTCAACGCTCCAGCGATCCACCAAGCGGTATCAAGGTCGATCACGATTGTTTATGCAATGCGTACGTGTCGACTGATAAACATTGGGGGGCGTGCGATCACAACCAATTCTTTCCAACTCACAATATCAAATCCCCCCCCCCACATGTCTGAGGCAGCATTCGGATGCCGACCCCCCACCCCCCGTTCGCCATTCTCAGATGGGTCGTTTTGGACGTTTTTTATCCAGAACTGGCCTTACTATACTACTGGTTTACGACTTTCAAATAATGAGTTATTCATCAATGTCGTTCGAAAATTATGATAGGGGTGAGTAAAATACCACAATAAACAAATACCTATGACAGATTACGCAGTGTAATTAAAGGCAAAGGTGTGATGGTTTCGTAAAAACGGAATGAATGTCGTTTTGTATGTATGCCTGTCTTAGGAATAGGACATTGATACGGATCCATTCGGAAGCTTACTACCAATGAAATTGGTAGAAATATAAGAAAGAAAAAGATTAATAAAACAAAAAGTAATGGTCGCATGCCTTCTGCCGGATAGGCTCGAACCCCTGCTTGTTTGGTTATGATTTATAAAATTTTTCAAAAAAGACGACCAACACTTTCGGACACGCATGTATACATGGTCCTCAAACTTTGTATTTTGACGTTTCAGACCATTCTACATCATTACCAAGAAAAATTAACGAATCGAAAAATTGACCGATTACAAAGCTTCCATGCGGAAACAAAAAATTCAGAAAATATCCCTATTGATTGTCTATTAAGAAATCTCCTAATTTCTCAACAAAACATGATTGTTGTTGATATGTTTCATCGTAGTATTTATGTATATATAATATATGAATACGGGAAAGAGCGATATGTCGTCACGTGCGGCAGCACGTGATCGTTCTCGTAATCTATAAATTATTTACATGTACTAAAATTTGAGAAAATCGGAGAATATATATTTTTTTTAAATGCCAATGAACCAGAAAGAACAAAAAAAATTAGAAAAAAATTAGAGATATTTCCCGAAAAAAAATTAGAGATGTTTCCTGAAATTTGTCAATAAATAATCATTCCTAAACGTGGAAAGTCCTATGGCCCTGCGCTCGGTCACTTGCCCCCATGCACGGTTTTACACATGTCCCTACCCTTGCCTCGTGAGATTCGAATGAGTCAAAAGGGATTGCATCCTAACTAATGACAATAACATGAGTATTCTATTTTGTGATGAAGCAATATTTGTCAATATTGCTTCATCACAAAATCCGATTTCAACTCAATTTAAACCTCTTTTCATTCAAATGATTCAGGCAAGTGTATTTTCCATAATAATGAAAAACCAACAAAGTTTAGAATACTATAAGAATAATTTCTGAAATTCTCGGATGAATAACGAAGGAGAATTTTTTCCCTCCTGGATTCGCCCAATCAGAGCGCAGTATTCGAGGTGACGTGACACCTTCACGCCAGAATTATTTTGATAGTTTACCGGGCTACGGGTGAATAATCAAACTGATAATTCCACAGTAGTCTGTCAATTGTTCTCCAGATTTTTGACATTTCATCTTGTGAAAAATAGCTTTATGTGAGGTTGTATTGATTTAAATCGAGATAAAAGGTCCTCTGAAATGAGTCGATTTGCCAAGGGGACATCGGAACAAAAGTTTTTTTCAAAAACATTGAAATAACGATTATTGCCATCACCTTCATGTTCTAACCCGGTCAAGGGGACATCGGAAAAAAATTTTTGCGCCGTCATTCAATTAATTTAGAACGTTTTTTTTTAACGAAAAAAAACAGTTTTGAAGAAATTTACAATGGAATAATATCAATCAATGAATTGAATTATAATTAATGGTGATAGATTTCATCGATTCATTAGCGAGCTTTAGAAGAAAATCGAAGAAAACATTTGTTACAAACATAGTTGCACACTGATGCATCGTGGTAACTATACTCCTGAGTTAAGAATAATTCCTCTCATCTCAGGTTATTCTCAGGTTCAGTTGATTTGTTAAGTAAAGTGATACTTTGAGCATCAATGATAATTTTTAGATTTTTAGAATTTTTTTTTGGCTTTGGATTATTTCAATGTAGATTTTATCATTGATGATTAGTTTAGCTTTATGGATGACAGTTTGAGAGTTATATTGATTAGGTTTAAAATGACGTGAATTCATTAAACAATGAGGAATTTTTAGCTTTATATTTTAATATGCGAAGCTAACTGGGTAATTTAATATGATTTGGAATTTTAATAATCTGACAATTGTGGATTAAGTTGATTGTCCTTGTGAATAGACAGTTTGATTTTGAATGTGATTTGAATTAGTTTTGAAACTATGACAATTAAGATAATTTGAATCACTTGAATATTCCACGATTAATTTGAAACAAATAAAAATCAAAGCCAAATCAAGAAATGTCCAATGGATCATGGAATGTGCTATCAGATTATTATGGGGATGTTGGATTCGGAAAAATTGGATTAGAATATAATAAAATTTTTCGTTCCGAAACCAAAATAATTATTTTTGTTTAGTCGGATACTTATCTTTAAAGTGCTTGGCACATCTATCAATCTGCAAAGGGTTGAGATTAATTTGTCTTAATGAAAAATCAAATGAACTTTATAGATTTTTCCCCTTTTATTAGATACCAATATTCACAAAACAATCTCTCATTACAATCTTCCGATAAGTTGACATTAATAACCTCGATTGGGTACTTCTGACAAATACAAATTCTTCTTACAAAATTATATCATTCTTATGATATTATATCTTATTACATTCTTATAAAATTATATCCAATAAATTTGATTCTAAATCTTGACAATATTCGAGAGAGATAAAAATGATCCCTTTTTCCAAATTAGTATATGATTAAATTTCTCACAATTAAGTTCCTGGAGATACACTATTTGCTTTAGTACACTCTGGACAATTATATTCAAAATTCTTGTTTCAATGATTTTGTTCAGTTAATGAGTCTTTTTCTCACTTGTTAACTCGAATTCGCGCGTTGTTTAGAATGTGAATACTCTCAACACGTTCTTCAATTTGCTTGAAAATCGAGAAATACAATAACGTTTCTGGAAGTGATTGCTACGAAGGTGTGCGTAGTTGCAATCAAATAAACTTCCGATACTCGAATTACTAAATAAGTGCCGGGCAGAAATTATCACTGATTCCGAGCCAAGTATCTAATAATCGCGAGGAGTTCGCCCCTCTGATGTACTCTCTTTTAACGCTAGGACAAGACTGATTAGTTTTTCTGGACATTTTGGGTGGGCGAGCTCGATATTTCGACATGTGGGGTCATTGCCTGGGTGGCGTGATGCTGATGTGCGTTCTTTCGCCACCTTTTTGAGCGGCAATGCCCTGCAGAATGCTTACTTTGTGCATTCTCGTGAACGGTGCCGTGTTTGCAGTTGAGAAATCGAATGGTTTATTCATTCGATTTTCTCGAATATTCTTTTTGAATATTTTATTTATTTAATACTTTTTTTTTCAAACACAACATCCCCCCGATGAGGGATGCAGCCATGTGCTTTGGCTGCATCTCTCATCGCCGGGCTCCGTTCCGAGAGTGCAAGAGAAATTTTGGAAAGTATGTTAATCATGGTATTTATTTCGCGTGATTTTTAATTCTCTACGGTGAATTTATTTCGCGAAGTTATTTCGCCCGTTATCAGTGTTACTGACGGCGGTTGGCTGCTGCCTTAGCGTAATCTGACCCCGGGTCGGATTACGTTTCGCCACGTGTGGGCATGCATTTGTCGCCCACCTGCATTTTAACTTCAGTGCTATTTTATAGTTCACTGGAGCAGGACGTGTTTTCCTTGTGTTGTGCATTTGTGCCTTTTGGATATTTTGACGTTTCTTGATTGTTTTTTGTTCTTACGGTAAGTTTTCCTTCGTTCGTTTCTTGGGTCTCACCTTTTTTTTTTTTTTTTTTTTTGAATTCTGATGGTTTTGTTTGTTTGTACATTTAGATGGAAGGTTTTCGANGTTTCGTCTTCCTAGTAGTCGAGGATAATCGGTGCTCGGGATGTTTCGTTCGTCGTTGTTGTTTGGCTCGAGGTTGGCATCGCTGTTACTTGCTCGAGGACGACTGCGTGTTGGGTTCCCCTGGTTTTTATCGTTGTTGCCTGCTGCTCGATTGGCCGTATTCAGAGTATTTGTTCCTGTTGTATTGGTATTACTGCTGGGGACGCCAAGGTGATTTGTTCCAGTTTCTCTTGTTTTTCCTTATTTAACTTGACCTTCCTTTTCGTAGATCTGCATATGCTGCATACACATCCCCGCAGCAGAGACATTACGACGGTTCGCACTGCTATTTGACTGCACAGTGTATAGCCCATTCCCAACATTGATATGAACCCAATTCCCGCGAAGGAATCAAGCGTGAGTAGGCGGTGATGGTATGCCTCTTGCTTCTGTTGTCCTATTCTTTCGAGCTCTTTTTGGGTCTCGTCTAGGCTTGTCTCGATGTTTTTGTCCTTCAGGAGTTCTGGCATAGGGATTAGCTTGCTGTCCACCGTCTCCATTGATGGCACTTGGTTCGTGATATTTTTCATTAGCTCTTGCAGGTCTAGGTCTACTGCTGGCAGGTAGATTTCGCTTTCTTCCTCTTCCCATACACCTGTATGTGTAATTCGGTGTGTGGGGGTCTGGAGGTGACAGTTCTGCTGGATGGAGATTATTCCCGTTTCTTTTATTTGTATCTGCGATACAAACTTTCCTTGGCAGTAGAGTCTCGCAGTTTCTTCTTCGGTTGTGGTAAACAACCATTGGTCTGACTTGGCTAGGTTTGTCCACTCTTTTCCAGTTGACGAGGAAATTCTGATGTTGCAGGATTTTAGAGTCTGCAGCGTGTCTGAGATGAGCAGCATCACTTCACAGGCTGGTTTCTTTGCGGTATTCGTGATTGGAAATCTTGGTGGGCAAATCATCTGGTTGCCTAGTTTTGAGCACTCGTTCAGCTGTTCTTTTTCCATTAGAATGTAGTATTGCCGATCTTCTGTTGTGATGAGATACGGGGTTTTTGGCTTGATCCATGCTGTCATCATGCCGTTAGTGGTTTGCTGAGGTTTTGCGCAGGGGTGCACATGGTAAATTTGCATCCTTTGACGGCTCAGCAGGGGCAGTTTGATTATTATTAGGATTTTTCCTAGTGTATGGACTGCGCTGATTCTACTTATTTTGGATAGTGCTGGGTAGTCTGTTTTTCCTTTTGGGGTCGGGAATTCGAGTTCTGCGTGTAGGTGATTTATCTGTTCAACTGCCATTTTTATTTGTTGCGGAGTTAGGAAGGTTTGGGTTATTCTGCCATGTTTTGCTGCGTCTATGGCTTCCAGGATTTTCTCCGTTGTATCGGTGAACATTCTGGTGGAGTGCACTAGTTCGTTCCCTATCTGCTGGAATTTTAGGATCATCTCGAATCGGTGCGTGGCGCTGGCTTGTTTGTTTGCCTCGATCTCCAAGTTGCGCGTGGCGTCTTGCAGCGTTTTCATATTTTTTCTGGAGATTTCCATGTGCTTCATCATGGTGTCTAGCTCCGATCTGATGAGGTGCGTGGCATTATTGACCAGGTGGGTGATTTTGTTCTGACTGTCGTAGAGTCGGTCGATTTCTTTATTGATGTGTTTGTAGTCGTTGTAGTCCATGACTCCGAAGATGCTTCTGTAGATCGTTCCTAGGAAACGGTGGGGTGGGGCTCTCTTCATGGCGGTGCTTCCTTCTTCCATTTTTTGTGGCTCGAATATTTCTTCCAGATGTTGGTTCATCCGCTGTCGGTGTTGGTCCAGCGCGTTAATCTCGCTGTTTCTGAGAAGATATTCGCACTCTTTTGGTTCTAGGATTTTCTCACATCTTGTCCATGCTGACGCGAATTGTGGCATGGTTCCATTTTCCAGTTTGTCGTGGAGAGAGTGGTAGTCTATGGTGACCATCAGCCGCCATTCTTTCTCCACGAGTCTCATCTCGCCGACATCTTCGTAGAATAGCCCTGGTTGGTTTTTAATATACTTGATGGTCTATTGGTCCGTCTCTTCCGGTTGGCTCCTCGCTTCCCATAGTAGCAGCAGTACCCAGAATGCAGTGGTTATAATTTTGTTCTGCATTTTTGGCACTTGGTTGGAGAGCGTCACTTCCACTGATCGCACTTGTTTTTATTATCCCCCCTTTTCAGTCTGTGGGGATTTTTAGAACAGTCAATATAGTGAGCAATGTTAATCAGGGGCTAATCTGGCTTTGTTGGGATGTCTCATGATTATCTCTCCGTTTTCATCTTCTAGATATAGAGTACCGTTCTCAGAGATATTCACTATTTCATATGAGGTTTTGTTGNTTCGAGTTCTGCGTGTAGGTGATTTATCTGTTCAACTGCCATTTTTATTTGTTGCGGAGTTAGGAAGGTTTGGGTTATTCTGCCATGTTTTGCTGCGTCTATGGCTTCCAGGATTTTCTCCGTTGTATCGGTGAACATTCTGGTGGAGTGCACTAGTTCGTTCCCTATCTGCTGGAATTTTAGGATCATCTCGAATCGGTGCGTGGCGCTGGCTTGTTTGTTTGCCTCGATCTCCAAGTTGCGCGTGGCGTCTTGCAGCGTTTTCATATTTTTTCTGGAGATTTCCATGTGCTTCATCATGGTGTCCAGCTCCGATCTGATGAGGTGCGTGGCATTATTGACCAGGTGGGTGATTTTGTTCTGACTGTCGTAGAGTCGGTCGATTTCTTTATTGATGTGTTTGTAGTCGTTGTAGTCCATGACTCCGAAGATGCTTCTGTAGATCGTTCCTAGGAAACGGTGGGGTGGGGCTCTCTTCATGGCGGTGCTTCCTTCTTCCATTTTTTGTGGCTCGAATATTTCTTCCAGATGTTGGTTCATCCGCTGTCGGTGTTGGTCCAGCGCGTTAATCTCGCTGTTTCTGAGAAGATATTCGCACTCTTTTGGTTCTAGGATTTTCTCACATCTTGTCCATGCTGACGCGAATTGTGGCATGGTTCCATTTTCCAGTTTGTCGTGGAGAGAGTGGTAGTCTATGGTGACAATCAGCCGCCATTCTTTCTCCACGAGTCTCATCTCGCCGACATCTTCGTAGAATAGCCCTGGTTGGTTTTTAATATACTTGATGGTGTATTGGTCCGTCTCTTCCGGTTGGCTCCTCGCTTCCCATAGTAGCAGCAGTACCCAGAATGCAGTGGTTATAATTTTGTTCTGCATTTTTGGCACTTGGTTGGAGAGCGTCACTTCCACTGATCGCACTTGTTTTTATTATCCCCCCTTTTCAGTCTGTGGGGATTTTTAGAACAGTCAATATAGTGAGCAATGTTAATCAGGGGCTAATCTGGCTTTGTTGGGATGTCTCATGATTATCTCTCCGTTTTCATCTTCTAGATATAGAGTACCGTTCTCAGAGATATTCACTATTTCATATGAGGTTTTGTTGTAATTGTCAAATTTCCCTTTGTGAGGTTCTTTAATTATGTCTACAAATTGATCTACTTTGAATTCTACTGGTCGCGCATGTTGGTCGAAGTACTCTTTGGATTTTAGTTTCGCGCTAATGAGGTTGTCGGCCGCGATTAGTCGAATTTTGTCAAGATTTGTTACAAGCTCCGCTATATATTCGTCATAGGTCTGAAGTTCTTTTTCGTCTGGGAATTCGCTGGGTGTTCGCGCTCTGGAGCCAAAAATTAACTCGTGAGGGGTAAAGCCTGTTGCCGTATGTTTGGTCGTATTGTAATTGAACATGGCGAAGGGAAGGTAAAGGTCCCAGTCGGCGGTTTTGTCCATCAACGTGCGTAGGTAATCTGTTAATGCTTGGTGGCTGCGTTCGAGTGAGCCATTTGTTTGAGGTCGGTAACCCGATGTCGTAATTTGTTTGACATTGAAAATTTCAGAGACCTGTTTGAAAAGTTTGCTTAGGAAGCTCGTTCCTCTGTCAGATAGGAGAATTTTCGGTGACCCATGGACTGCGTAAGGCGTAGTCGCTAGGGCCCATGCTATGGTTTTCGTTCTCAGATCGAGAATTGCCGCCGCCAAGCAGTATTTGGTAAGATTATCCTGAATTGTCAGAAGGTGTAAATTGCCTCGTTCTGTATAGGTGAGGGCTCCGATAGTGTCTATGGCAACTCGTTCAAAGGGCATCAGTGGTGTTGGTGTCAACACCATTGGTTGAATGGTTTTGAATTTGTTGACCTTCATCTGGCGACATACTTTACACCTTCTGACATGCTCAGTGACATCTTGGGTGATACCGGGCCAGTAAAATCGTTCTTTGATTCTGCAGCATGTTTTGACGATGCCTTTATGGCCGCCGGTCAGGCTGTCATGGGCTTCTCTAATTATGCCTGGCCTTGACTGCTCGTCGGGGACCTGAATTCTACCCTCGCATATGGTTATCGTGATCGAGTCGTTTTCGAATGTTTCTTCGATCATTGCCCTGAGGCTTGTAGCGTCTGTTCCGTCTCCCGTTTTTGATATCCGCAAAAGCCCTTTGTTTATAATGGATCAACGCTTCTCGAAGGTTCTGTAACCCTAGCATGATATCGCACACTCGCGGTTTGTGGAAGTGATTGTCCTTTACTATTACCGTGAAAGTGTAATATTTGCCTATGGGCGATACGAATACGTCTCCTATTTCGGGTTTGTGTTTTTGTAGATGATCTAGGTCGATTAATTTAGTTGCTAGTAACAGCTTTCCGATTGACGTCGTGATTTCTAAATCCGCGGAGAGGAAATGTACGATATTCCCGCGATTATAGGTAACTCCGTCGCGTGAGTATTCGAAAAGGCTGTGCTCTCCCGGTTTTGGATCAAGGACTTCGGCTAGCGACAGTGATTCTGGTATTTTAATTCCCCCCCCCCCCCTCACTTTTGTGTGATATGGAGTTTGTATTTTGGGTAGGGGAATGATGGTAGATTTTTGTTTTGGTTTTTCTGGTGGAAATGTCTCGGCTTCGTGTTGGTTATTCTCGGGGATTTTCGGCAGATTGAAATGAAGGTTCCTCCGATGTGTTGGTAATCCGTCGAGTCTGCTCAGTAGATTCGGAGGAAGGGGTGTTGATTTGGCCATTGGCTCCGATAGGTTTAGCGGTGTTGGGGCAAACGAAACCCTCCTCTTCGCAAGGTATGATTTTTCTGGTGATCCTTCTGCGTCTCCTGGCTCGGAGGTTTCATTCTTCTCGGGTGATTTTACCGGGGTAAATTTGTTACATTTTTCCTCCATGAGTTTCGACACTTCCTGGATGTATTCCTGGTATAGCTCTTCCGCCTTATTTTTCCGCTCCTCCTCACTGTCATTTCCTTCCTCGCTCTGAGTTGTCGTCTTGTTCCGTGATTTGCTCTTGTCAAATCTGGAAAAGGATTCATGTAGGGAGTTTAGGAAGTCGGGGGAGAGCGTCTGTGATTGCTCTGGGCCTTCTGTTGGTTGTTCCGGATCATCCGAGGTCTCCGTTATTTTGGCTGGCTCTTTCAGTGGAGGATCGTCATCTGCGGCGTCATCTGAATCAGAGTCCGCCCGACTTCCTGCTTTGATCTGGATAATGGCAGGGTTCTCCGGAGGTTCTGTTTGTTCTTCGAATACATTGTCTTCGATTTCTTCTTCTGATGTGTCCTCCTCGTTCTCTTTTGTGTTGTTCTCCTCTCTAATTGTTGTTTCTTTCTGGGAGCTAGTTGATGGCGCCCCTTCTCTCGGTGCTACCTTCAGTGGAGGGCGGGCTTCTTGTCTTTTTTTCGCTGCTGAGTTGGGTGCAGGGTTGGAAGCTGCCCGCGATCTGGTCATTACGCCCTGATGAATTTGCGTTGCGGGTTTCTCGGTTTTGTTTTTTGAACCTGGTGGTCGATCTCTTTTCTTTGGGGGTTCAGCCTGATGTTTCGACTTCCCTGGTTCTACCTGCTGAGTGATTCTCTTGTACATCATCGTCGGAAATCTGTCATACGCCTTGGCTTCTTCTTCCGTTTCTGGAGGGTCCACTGGGAAGGAGGCCAAGACTTTTGCTATTTGCTTGGTTTTCGCTGTTCGATGATGTGGAATAATGTCGAATCCTGATATTTTTGTTTTGAATCCCGCCTTGCGTGTTGTCTGGTCCAGCGTGTCCTGTAGCCATACGACTGTTGCTGTCTCAGCATATAGGTGGAAGGGTCGGCCGTAGAGATATGGGCGGAACTGGCTCAAGGCATATACCACTGCCAGATATTCCCTTTCGTCATTCGTATATCCTGCCTCGGTTTCATTCAGCTGTCGGGAAGCATATGCAATTAGTCCCTCAGTTCCCTCGTCATCTACTTGTGTGAGGATTGCACCTATGCCGATCGTCGTGGAGTTGATGGTGACTATGAATGGACGATTGTCGTCTGGGTGCTTGAGGAACGGTTCCTGGGAGAGGAATATTTGGAGTTCCTCAAATGCGAGTTTCTCTTTCTCGCCCCATACCCATTCTGTCTTCTTTTTGGTTAAGTTGAACAATGGTTTAGCTCTGGGCGCGTACCATTCCTTAATGTGGTGGAAATAATTGCACATCCCCAGGAACCTCCGCATTTCTTGCTTCGACTTCGGCGGTTCGATGTGTGTGATCGACCTAACTTTGCTTGGGTCGGGTCTCAGGCCATTTTTGTCGACGACGAAGCCTAGGAAAACGAATTCATTCTGTAGGAGGTGACATTTCTCCACTTGTAGGGTGGCTCCGCAGTTCGTTACTCTTTCGAGTACTGCTTTGAGCTTCTCTAGATGCGTTCCGATGTCCTTCGTATGGACCATGATATCATCAAGGTAGACTTGGACACCGTCTCCGATCAGATCCCCCAGCATCTCGTGCATGCAGCGCTGGAATATTGGACCTGCATTTTTCAGTCCGAATGGCATATGTGTATACTCATAATGCCCGTTATGAGTCGAGAAAGCTGTCTTTTCCCTCTCTTCAGGCAGCATTGGTATTTGATGGAATCCGCTGGCCAAGTCTAAACTTGAAAAGTACCGTGAGCCGCCCAGCTTTGACAGTACTGTGCGTATGTGTGGCAGTGGGAACTTGTCAGCTATCGTCTTTTTATTTAGTTGTCTATAGTCGACGACCATTCTCCATTGCTTGTTTCCC
Organism: Diachasma alloeum; assembly: GCF_001412515.2. NCBI lineage: Eukaryota > Metazoa > Arthropoda > Insecta > Hymenoptera > Braconidae > Diachasma > Diachasma alloeum. The sequence continues at coordinate 176,000 of NW_021680825.1, read as the reverse complement.
CTGGCGTCTGGCTTCTTTGGGACCATCCACAGCGGTGAATTATATGGGGATACTGATGGTCGTATCTTGCCCGTTTCTAGTAGCTTGTTCACTTCCTTGATGACTTCTTTCTGTAGGTCCTCCGGGAATCGATATTGCTTGACATGCACTGGTCGGTCGTCAGCTGTCCTGATGGGGCATGTCATGCCCTTCATTTCTCCGCTTGGCTCCCCAGGTAACGAGAAAGCTTGAGGGTATTCGTTGACAAGGCTCTCGATTAGCTGCTTCCTGTCCTCGCTCGATTGTTCGCCGGTGAAAATTTGGATAATTTTTCCTTCTCTGGAGCTAGCGACGTATTGGTTGACGTTCAGAGGTATTTCGAGGTCTGATTCTCCAAAGATGCAATCGGGGAATTTTAGTGTCGAGCTCTCAATTTCATGCACTGTCATGGCAACTGCAAGCCGTTCGATGGATTTCCGGTTGTACTAAAATTTTCCTTGGTTCGTCATTCTCGTTCGTGATCGTTGCCCAGCAGACACCTTCTTTATCGATATTGACTTCCGACCCTAGGATTGTTACTCCGGGTTCCACAGATGATTTCGGAAGGTATCCTTTGCAGTCCGAGCAGTTTTTCGCTTGGATGGGTATTTTCATTTCGCAGCGCGGCGGTATCGAGAACGCCCTTCCTGGTTTGAGGTCTTGATAGAAGGTGATAGGGTCAGTAAGGGAGCTTATGAGGCGAAGGGAGCTCAGGGAAAATGAGATTTCGGCCCCCTGTCCGCGCAAAAATTAATTCCCTATGATCCCAGTATAGTTCGTTTCTCGTAATGCTTCGACGACGTTGAAATTTGCTGACACGCCAGAAATTTCAAGGTTAATGACACCTAAAATTGGTTGAATTCCACCGGCAACTCCGAATGTATATCTGGGTGGACATTTGATAATTATGGCGTCTTTTGCGAGGCCCGCCTTTGAGATAACATTTAGGCATGACCCGGTATCTATCAGGAAAAGTTGTTTTCCATTTTCTAATTTTGGTGAAGATATCGTNGCTGTCCGCGCAAAAATTAATTCCCTATGATCCCAGTATAGTTCGTTTCTCGTAATGCTTCGACGACGTTGAAATTTGCTGACACGCCAGAAATTTCAAGGTTAATGACACCTAAAATTGGTTGAATTCCACCGGCAACTCCGAATGTATATCTGGGTGGACATTTGATAATTATGGCGTCTTTTGCGAGGCCCGCCTTTGAGATAACATTTAGGCATGACCCGGTATCTATCAGGAAAAGTTGTTTTCCATTTTCTAATTTTGGTGAAGATATCGTTATTCTGGGGCTTTGACCCGTGGCGCAAACAGAGAATTCATTTAATACTTGTGGTGGTTTGAATTCGAAGTGAAATCATTTTTCCTGCAGTAAGAGTGACGAGGTGTAATATGATATGGCCGAGGATTGTTGCGTTAGGAATTGTAAGCCGAGTATTCCATGGTAACCGCCCGGTGGTTTTGGTGTGACGTACAATTTGAGTTTGATGCCCCGGATCGTCAACTCGACAGCTCCATACGTGGCAAGAATTTTATTACCAATCCCCACAATATGAACCTTGTCTGATTGGTCGACCCAGGTATCAGGACTCAGTTGTGCTACCCAAATCAGGTTCACCTCACCCCCAGTATCAATTAAAAATTCAGCTCGACTTGATCTGAATGCGGGGTGGCGGAAAGTTACTACTGGGCATGCTTTTGATGGAGTTTCGTCCTCATCTGCCATTTCTCTAATTTTCTTATCTAGGAATTTTGCTTCAACTTCTAATTCTGAGGGAGGTCGCTGACACGGACGCTCGATTGCTTTGATTGGCTCGCTCCCGACGATTGGGCGCGAGCCCCCTCCCCGTTTAAATGACGGGATAGTCTGTCGCGGGAGGAAGATCTGTCCCTGGACCGTCGCTCTTGAGAGCGTTCCCTGAATCGCACTTTTTCGCGTTCTTCTTCATTTTTGTGTTCGGTTGAACGACTGGAATGTGAGTCAGTCGTCTTGTTCGTCTGTTTGTCATATCCACAGTGCTCGCAATTGCATTTGTGGGTCTGTTTCTCTTCTCATCTACCTGAGAGAACCTTTCTTACCGCTGATAGTATCGGGAAAGCGATGTCCTTCTCGAGCTCCAATAATTCTTGGTCATCGTATTTCGGCCTATCGCGACTATAATCCCAGTGTCTATTTTGTGACGAATNCATCTACCTGAGAGAAACTTTCTTACCGCTGATAGTATCGGGAAAGCGATGTCCTTCTCAAGCTCCAATAATTCTTGGTCATCGTATTTCGGCCTATCGCGACTATAATCCCGGTGTCTATTTTGTGACGAATCCCTGTCACGGTTTCTGTCATAATTGTCGCGATTCCTGTCCCGTCGGTAACCTCCATTTTCATATCGTGGACGGCTCCAATCGAAATAATCATTGCGCCTGTTGTCTCGGCGATCTTCACTGCGGTCCCGATTGTAGCCTGATTTCGTATTTTCCACTCTCATACCCCCTATACCTGACACTAGGCGGTCGTCTGCTACTAGGGGTTTAATCGCGTCAAATGCTTCTCTCAGGGTTCTACAATTTTTCGCTCTGATTTCGGCTCGATAATCTGCTGGTATTTCGCGTTCGAATTTTCGCAGCGCGAGATGTTCGATAACCTTTACGAGAGTCTCATGTTCGTCCGGGAAAGAATCTTTAAGTGAGGCTCTAGCATTTTTCAATACCCGCTGCAGTCTCAAATTGAAGTCATCGGCTTCTTCATTTTGTCTGAGTTTCATATTAGAGATTTCGTTCTCATAGTATGCCTGACTGAATCTTTTCCTGTATTTATTGCCTTAAATTTTTAGAATATCTGTTGCAGATTCAATTTTTGCTTCGCTCAAGTGATCTCGAGCTGGATATCTGATTTTGTCAATTATGGCGAAGATTAAGTCAGGGTTTCTATCATCAACACGTTTCAAACACATTTTGACCGCGGTTTCCAGATCCGTGAATTCTGTACCCGAATCATCCCTGCCGTCAAATTTAGGAATATTATTGAACAGGTCTCTGATTCGGAAATATTCTACGAACTCGGGATCTATGGTAACATTTTGGGTATTGTCTACGTTTTGCGATGTGTGAGCCATTTTGTGGACCTAATTACTGATATGAAATTATTGTCTGAATAATAATTTGTTAAAATGAAAAGGTTGTTATAATTTTAAAATTTCGAAGAGTTAAGCTGAAGTGCTGCCTCAACTCCCTGTGATTGATAGGCTAAGATATCCCACTTCTAACACCAATTTTGTTGGATTCGGAAAAATTGGATTAGAATATAATACAATTTTTCGTTTCGAGAACAAAATAATTATTTTTGTTTAGTCGGATACTTATCTTTAAAGTGCTTGGCACATCTATCAATCTGCAAAGGGTTGAGGTTAATTTGTCTGAATGAAAAATCAAATAAATTTTATAGATTTTTCCCCTTTTATTTGATATCAATATTCACAAAATAATCTCTCATTACAATCTTCCGATAAGTTGACATTAATAACCTCGATTGGGTACTTCTGACAAATACAAATTCTTCTTACAATTTTTATAAAATTATATCCAATAAATTTGATTCTAAATCTTGACAATATTCGAGAGAGATAACAATGATCCCTTTTTCCAAATTAGTATATGATTAAATTACTCACAATTAAGTTCCTGGAGATACACTATTTGCTTTAGTACACTCTGGACAATTATATTCAAAATTCTTGTTTCAATGATTTTGTTCAGTTAATGAGTCTTTTTCTCACTTGTTAACTCGAATTCGCGCGTTGTTTAGAATGTGAATACTCTCAACACGTTCTTCAATTTGCTTGAAAATCGAGAAATACAATAACGTTTCTGGAAGTGATTGCTACGAAGGTGTGCGTAGTTGTAATCAAATAAACTTCCGATACTCGAATTACTAAATAAGCGCCGGGCAGAAATTATCACTGATTCCGAGCCAAGTATCTAATAATCGCGAGGAGTTCGCCCCTTTGATGTACTCTCTTTTAGCGCTAGGACAAGACTGATTAGTTTTTCTGGACATTTTGGGTGGGCAAGCTCGATATTTCGACATGTGGGGTCATTGCCTGGGTGGCGTGATGCTGATGTGCGTTCTTTCGCCACCTTTTTGAGCGGCAATGCCCTGCAGAATGCTTACTTTGTGCATTCTCGTGAACGGTGCCGTGTTTGCAGTTGAGAAATCGAATGGTTTATTCATTCGATTTTCTCGAATATTCTTTTTGAATATTTTATTTATTTAATACTTTTTTTTTCAAACACAACAGGGAGGATAATTCTGAATAGAAGGATTTTCAAAAAAATCTTCATAAAATAAAAAATTCAATAGAGACAGGATTCAAAGTTCTTGGCGCGGATCAGAAGATACAGATTGATACGAGACAATGAGTTGGAAAACTCCGCGCCAAGAACTTTGAATCCTGTCTCTACTGAATTTTTTATTTTATGAAGATTTGTTTGAAAATCGTTCTATTCAAAATTATCCTCCCCATAATAATCTGATAGCACATTCCATGATCCATTCGACATTTCTTGACTTGGCTTTGATTTTTATTTATTCATTTTTTGCAAAATTTCTATGGGAATTGTGGTTTCCAGAAAAAATGTTTCTTCTTTCCAGAAACAACCCCACAAAACTTTTTCTTGGCGCAGTTTTTTTGCAAAAACATTTGTTTTTGTTTTTTTTTGAGATTTCAGTCATTTTTCCAAAACGAGCACACGATCATTTTCGTATGAATCGAATTGATTTTTTTCCGCGCAACAGAAACTATTTTCAATCACTTCTGCTCTAAGAAAAAAAGGTATTTCTTTCCTACATTTATTTATAATTCATGCTCCGATTCGATTTGAGAATTTCATGAGAAAATCGAACGTGCAAATTACCCGCGTAAAATAACCTCAGAAATAAACTCGCCCACATGTTATTCACGGACTGAGTTGAAAATGTAAATTAATCGAGGATAGGAGAAAACTTTCTATGCAATATACAGCGCTATATGACCTTGTTCATCAACTTTTCATTAATTTTTACAATAAGTCGATGATGAGTCTAAAAAATGCAAATAAGTAGAATTCAAAAAGGAGAGAGAAAGTAAGAGAAAGTAGAGAAAGAGAAAAAGAGAAAGTAGAGAAAGTAATGCGAGAGAAAGTAATGCGCTATTCAAATCTCCCTCCTCTTCGCGTGAGGTTGGAGCGCACTGCTACCAACTTCGAAAACGAAATCTCACACTGTTCAGAGATAATGTGAAATGCGAGAATGTGGATATGATCCCGATGCTATGCCCGTAATTTCCTTAATATTAGGTCGAAAAAGAAAATAGCGATATCAATGGAAAGCTCGTGGCCGATTTATGTGATGTAACTAAGGCTATTTTTTTCGTAGGGTATCACGTTTTCATTTTATTCAATAAATGTGTTTCGGCGGTGATGGAGGGGGTAGTTGCTTCATGTATAGATACGCGGTGCATTCGGCCTGATGTTTTGCTCAGTCGGTCAAAACTTTTCTTGGCCGATACCCTATCGCGTATCTCGATTATTAATGGATAAAATTGAATATCAGATGGTGGATACATTTCATGTGTCTAGATGGACTGCTGAAGCAGAACTTTCCCACGTCACTTTCCCTGCGTCTGTTTAGTACAAAGGGCCCCTTTGTTACGTTTCGTTATTTGCTATAGTTTCGGAGCGAGAAAAACCAACGGTGTGACTATTCGCACCAAATACGGGTGATGTACGGGTGATGCACGGGAGACATGGGTCGTACGGTTAATCTACGGGTTACCCGTAGGATTTACCTAAACCACGGGGTAAAAATTTCTCTTACGGTTTATTCTACGGGGCAAAAATGACTGCTGCTGAATTATCTGAACGGAGTCAAATTATCTTGTCAAATTGTCTACGGGTGTGTACGGGGCGCACCCGTACACACCCGTAGTTTTTGGAAATTTGCAGATTTCAGATTATAACAAATGTGTAAATTCAAGTGCCACTGTCGTTTGTCGAATTTCCGACATATGAGATATTATCGATTCATACGGGGCGCACCCCTTTGGGTCTATGCACGGTTAGGGAATTACTATTGAAATTTCATATAAAAAATGTTGCAATTTTTAACAACGACTGATGCATATGAAATTTCCATATATGTTGTAATTGATAAATCAGTTAATTTGTGGAATATTCAATGAAATTCCAATTTTCAGGTACAGACGACAATGAAAATTATTAAAAATTATGGAAATTCAGGGGACTATTGTTTTGAATTCTCAATCTATTCTTATGTCAATTTAATTTAATTTCCAATTTTCACAATGAATTTGTAAATTCAAGTTCATTGAAATTGAAATCTCAATGTTCGCTTAAGATGAAAAAACTCCATTTTGTTGAATTTCAAAGATAAATAGGAAATTTTATGGATACTTTGATTTTAAATCGAATTCCAATTCACCAAATTGGAAATTCACATACGTCAGTCACTTGAATTTCAAAAAATTTCTCACAGTGGTTTTGGAAAATGAATAAATGTCAGCAAAAGAAATGTGCAAGTTAGAACACAGCATATTTATTATTAAATAAATAAAAAAGAATTTATCAAAGGTAGTTAAGTAATAAAATTATACAATGAAAAATAGTAATAAACCTATTAATATAAAAATAGCAATGACTGCGGAATTTCCCCTCACAAGGGAATTTTCCATTACCGCGAATGTCGCTTTCTCAAAACACGGTGTGCTCCTGAATTTTTGGTAATTTGTTCGTGTCTTACAGTCATTTGAGTATCCATTTTTGTATTTTTATAGGGACATCCATTGGTCTTCAGTTTTGCACCGTTCGGGCGTCCTCTCGATCTTTTTGTAATAATTTCGATGGAATCCAAGGATGATGCGGTCTTTGGGATCAATTTTCCATCTTTGGTGATAGTTGAAACGTATATTTCCTCAAGATTCGCCTGTGCACTTGGCTCAGAGTGTGAAGTACTGATTAGTTGCAATTGTCAACTCCATTTTGTCCAAGTCTTGAAGAAATGAATCATTATTACAAATATCATGCAGATCTGATGCAACACTCGTACCCGGAGATGAGTCAATAACCAAAGTGAGATTTTTCGTTTTCATCTCCTCGCATGAAACAGGCAGAAGAGATTGAATATTTGATGGAGTGTCATCAGCATTAATTGTACTTGTGGATTTCAGAAATGCACGCCAAGTGGTAAGAATATCTGTTGGATTTCGCGAAGTAGATACTTGCAGCTGAGGTTTCGAATGTTCAACAACAGTATCCATGGCAGATGCTGCGATTGCTCGTGGGGATTTTTTCGCCGATGATGCTTGCTCCTGAAGAACAAAGGGTTGACTGATGATGTTACTCTGTTTAAAACTAGCATCGACGCTTGGATCGATGGGATTTCTTTTCGTGGTGTCCTCTCGGAGTGGACCACTTGTTTGGATGCCTTGGTCTCGTAAATCAAACAAAATTTCCGCAGCTGATGTAGAGAGTTGAATTAGCACGTTTTCTTTCGATGATACTGTGACATTTGTTGATCTCGATGATGACCCTCCATCAATACGAAATGCAGCTGGAACCTGGCTAATCATTGGCTCTGAATCCGACGGTAATTTGAGCTGAACAGGACTTGAAGAGACTCTTGGTTTATACGATTGGACTTCTCCCAATTCTTCTTCACTTTCACATTCTCCTTGAAACCAATCATAGTCTGCATTATACGCTGCAGGATTTCTTTCAAACGATCGACTTGAAGAAGCATTTAATGCAGTCGTGCTGAAAGTTTGAGATTCTGTTCGATTTGTTTGAAACGTGTCGAGGAGTTCTTTCAACACTAATATTTTTTTCTGACGTATCTCATCAGGAGAATCACATAACACACGTCTAATTCTCTTCAAAAGCTCCTCTATCTCGGCGAGAGCTTCAATCGGCACGTTGAATTCCTGAGTTCCAGAGGACTCGCCGGGATCTTCACCAGTACTTACAGTGAAATCGCGAGAGACAGTGGGTCGTTCGTGGCTTCTACTGAAAATCGGACCGACAGCAGAGTCTGTGGTAGGATGACTGCTGGTGCTTCCATTCGTCCGTTGACGTTTCATTTTCTTCTGATACCTCGCAGATAGTCCCTTAAAAATTAATATTATGATTAGGAATTTCATGATGAATATAACGAGGAGATAACGACAATTTTTTTTTTATTTTTAATTTTATAATTAGCGTACCGAGGGAGGATCATGATTATGTTCCAAGTTTACTGATGTAATTTCGAACGTCTATAGATCTTGTACTCTGAATGTCACGTGTGCTGGGCAGTTTGTTGGTACCAATCTAGAAGAAGTGACCAAGATATTAGAATAGGATGAATGCTGCATGGGTTGTATGTGAGAGCTGCAGAAGAGGGAAATCTCACGAAACACATACGGACCTTTTACGTTTACTGTTTGGTTGCTCAAGACCTGGATCACGTGGCTCACCGCATAGGTTACATTTGTAATATGCTTCACTGAAGATTAAGTCTTCATTGTAATTGGCATCCGATGCGTATGTCCTAGCCATAGTTTTTGAATTTTTCCTGACGAATTCATGATTCATAGCGATCATTATTTCTAGCATTGCGTTGACCATTCCTTCACAACTGGAAAATTATTTCCCCAGGACCAAGTCCTTTATTGGATTTCTTTCGCCTTCCATCGTGTCCATTGTCCAAATAGAGGATCAACACAATTCGTTGAAGTATGGAGGTTCTCAATTGTCAATATCCAGCTCGTCAATCCGATATTGACTGCGTCACAGCACTTTACACTTTATGTACCAGTAAAGATTAAGTGAATTTGTTGATTTCGGTTGAAGGGAAGATTTTTAACTGGCTCATGTTCAAATGAGAAAAAGTGCTCGAGTGAAAATTCTGCGAGTGGTATGGCGATTGAAGAGAGGGAAGATTTTGGGTCTTGCCGAAATGTGATTGGATGGAAAATGAGGAAGAGGGATCGAGAGGGCCTTGATTCGCAGACACTGGGGAAAATTTGGGTCGTCAAAGTGCGGTGCATAGTACGGTCGGTCAGCTAGAATTGGCAACCTTATGCGTCGAATTCAAATGTGGCAATAAAAGAGTTATAAAATGGTGACAATGAGGGGATCACTTTTATGACCCCAAAGAAAACTCTTCGTTGGCTTGAAAAGAGTGTTCGCCGTCCATTGAAATTCGGAGAAATTTGCGAAAACATGCGAAAAAAAATTCAAGCAATATGTCAAGAAACTTCAATTTTCCTGCTTTCCGTAATCGAATTTTTTCCTTCTTTATCCAATCACTGTGGACCTTTTCCAGTAGCAATTTCAAAATTCCATTTTTGCTCGAATAAATGTAGAATAGAAAGACAGGCAAGGGAGAAGGGCTAAGAAGAGGAGAGGAGTTAATAAAATGGAGGGTGATTATATTCGATTTGTATTAACCCAATTTTCATTTTTCATTAATTTATTTCTTTACATGCATCTACCGTTTCCGTTGCTTCTCTGTTACTCTGACGCGACGAGATCAAGAGTGAATCCGTTCGCTATAAGAGCAACAGAGACACTATGCAAGTTTCTACTCGAGACAGATTAAAATATGATAAATTATGTCTTTGTTGTTGAGAAAAATATCAATCGATTCGAGAAATTCTCCTGATTAACAAAGTGCAATTGAGCCAAGTCAATTCTGACCGTAAATTATTCAAATGAATGCACAACTATCAATAAGTGCTAGAAATTGAGAAAATTTCTAGAATCGCTTTTCCAGATTTTTTTTCAATTTCCAGAAAGTTCTAGAAATTGAAAAAAAATCAATCAATGAACAAATTGAAGAACTTTCTATTTTTATTTGTAATGTTGTAATTTTGAAATGTTGTAATTTTACAAATTTGTTCGAATTTCTAATCATTCAACTTTCAAAAGATTCCTATCAATGAACTGAAATTGTAGAAAAAACGATTATGTATACGCAGTGGTGCGCTTTCCAATCAGGCCACTAGTTATTGAGGGACCATTGGAGGGCCATTAAGGCATTATGAGGAATGAACGAGTGAGTAGAGGGATTCAGGTAATAATCGCAATGCTGTAGGGTTTCACCGAATGGAAATGAATGTTCATGTTTTTATGATTTGAGATAGTTATGACAGGGATTATGTTTTAATCTTATGAGCGAGAGAGAGAGAAGATTTTCTCCTGAATTTCTTCCAAAATAGTAGGAAATGTTTGGGAAAAAGAATTGTGTGTACATGGCAAAAGTGTAGTAGAAATGTAGTCACCACACTATTATATTAATACCTCTTACAATTTTTCGAATAACAATGCATAGGGGGGCTAAGAAATTTTGAAAAAACCGGAGCCGTAGGGGCATATAATTCCATTTTTAAATCGTGAAAAAAACGGCGATTCCACATAGTAAAAATTTATATGAATTCAATCTTAAAAAATAGTTGAAAATTGAGTATTTTTAACGATCCCAAGGAGCATTTTTTCATTATCTCATTTTATACTATTGTGTCCGTTGAAAATTACGATGGTAAAATGTAAAAAACGAATTTATCATCAGAATAAGTGTGGTTCTCCACTACTGTAATATAATGTAATATATGAAACTACTTTAAGAATGTTTTCGAATTTCAATGACCAGTACACTTTATTTTTAGGGTCATAAAAGTGATTCCCTGGTCGTTACCATTTTCCATCTCTCTTATTGCTACCTTCGCATCCGACGCATAGGGCGTCCAATTCTACCTGAGCAATCGTACTATGCACCCCACTTTGACCACCTAAATTTTCCCCAGTGTCTTTGAATCAAGGCCCTCTTGATCCCACTTCCTCATTTTCCGTCCAATCACATTCCGGGAAGACCCCAAATCTTCCCTCTCTTAAATCGCTACCCCACTCGCATAATTTTCGCTCGAGCACACTTTTCCTCATTTGAATAGCCAGTTCAAAATCTTCTCTCCAACATAACATAATAAATTCACACACTCATTACTAGTAACTCGTTAAGTTGAATTGTAGCGACGCTAAATGATAGAAGAAAAAACAACCACCCCGGCTTTGGGATTAAAATTCCATTCTTACCTTGATGTGAAGAAATTCGTTGATGAATATGGGGCGAAAGAAAATCAGGTGTTTGTGCGGGGACGTTCCGAAAAAATTGAAAGTTCTTATCTAAAAAACTCCGATGCAGTGAATCCTCATCTGATATACACTTACATCTTTTTCGTTTGCAAGTTTAGTGAAAAGAAACAATCAGAAGCTACAGTTCGATCCACGAGGTAATATAGAAAAATGACAAAAAACTCGTTGCATTGCATTAATTTTTCGCAAAACAATTGATTCCACAGTCGCATGACTTTGTCTTCTATTTTCAGCACGTATGATCATCAATGTCCGGCTTTTGTTCACTTCAGATTGCCGAGAAAGGACAAGAGTTGCTTGGAAATTCGCGGAACGAACTTAAATCATGAAAATCATGAAGACACTGGTGTGAGTATATGATGGGTTTCGTGCCATTTGATACAAACCTTGTTTTGGTCTTTCACCTATAATTCATCACCTAAACTAAGCCCGTACTTCATTTGCACTCATCGAATGACTCGTCTTTTGTTCATCCGGATTTCTTCATGTATGAAAAAATTCAAGATAAAATCCCACGCATTCACTGGAGAATTCTATTGGTTTTATGCCAATTTCTCTTAAAGATTCCGCAACTTGTACGAGCTTTTTTTTGAATAGTAATATTCAAGAGAAAAATATTTAAAAGAAAAAATTTCATAGATTTTGATTTTGCTATGTAATTTATTTTGTTGAGATTTTTTCTATGAAAACTATGCCGAGGCATTTTCATTGAAAATTTCCCAACAGAATAGTTGTATAGAAAAATTGAAATCTATTGATGTTGATTAATTAATAAAATATTTTTCTGTTGAAAGAAAAACGAGTTAAACTGTTATTAGGTTATTAAATTATTAACAACAATTGTTAAAATTAATAGCTACCATTCAGAAATTGTAATTCCAGATCTCAAAATTTGACTCAAAGTCCGACCTATTATTATTATTTTTTTACAGGAAATCTTGAGAACAGCTTTCGAGATCTTTTCCACTCATCCGATCAATTTTGCTCATGAGGAAATGTTGTTTGTTTTTGCATGATCTATATTTGAGCAAAATTAGAAAAGTTCTCAAAAAAGTACCTCCCGCGATATCAATACCTTAATTCATGATTCCAGACATCAAACAAACGCACGTCTCTTTTGAATTTACGTTTTAACTTTCCGAAATTGATTGATTGTCTTTTTTTACAGCGATTTACATTTGCTATCACGGAAAATCGTCGATTGTCGGCGAATACGAAGGAGAGTGTCAAGGAACTCTTCACCTTAGGGGCCAATAATAAATTGGTTAAAAATTCCCGTGCTCAAAAATCAAATAAATATCTTCTGCAATATGATATTTGTAATTTAAAGGCAGAAACAAAAAAAGCTGATGGAAATAATCTTCGCATATTTGTGGACTTACTTCGAGACAAATATGGTACGAATGTGTATTTTATTATCTATATATAAAATAATATATATCAAATAATATATATTATTTTTTTAGTGAATGATTTTACTGAATAATCTCAATGTATTGATTTATCATTACAGGCTGCACAGTTGATGTACTAGGAGACAACGACAACAGATTCGAGGGATTGTTCATGACAACCGCGGACATGAGAGCATCAATGAATGCATGGCCGTCGATTTTGTTCTTAGATGGAACACACAAATTATTTAATTTAGGCTTCACTCTCATAGTTTTTCAAGTACAAGATTCGGAAGGCAGAGTAGAAATCGTTGGTGCAGGAATTGTAGCATCTGAATCTGAATCGACACTGGGGTGGCTCGCTCGCAGTTTTGAGAAACATCATCGTAGTGCCTGCAAGGCGGTGAAGTGCTTGATGAGTGATAAAGACCTTACAGAACGTCAAGCATTCAAGACGGTTTTCAAGTTGCCTTTCTACCTCTGCTTATGGCACCTTCTGAAAGCGTTCAGCCGTGCGATAAAAGCTAAGAAATTTACTGCAGAAGTGGAGGAGTATTGTTTGCAGACATTTGAGCGTATGGCTTACAGTACAAGTGCACAGAGGTACGACAAATTAAACTCTGACTTCGTGAAGATCGCGCCTCAAGAAGCTGTTGATTATTTGAACGACTCTTGGCATCGTTGTCACCACGAGTGGACAGCCTACAGTGTGACAGACAGGACTTTGGGCAATAGAACGAACAATCGTTTGGAAAGCATGAATGCTCAAATCCAAAGCTTCTGTGATGCCAGGGATACGCTCTGCGGATTCGCCAGTAATTTTTTTTCACTTCTTAAGTCCCAAACATAAGAAACTGACATGAGAGAGGCAATGAGAAATTTGAAACGTCGGCGATCACTATTCCCACTTGGTAGTGTTCAGGAGGAGTACGCAAATCATTTAACCAGTATGGCAACCGTTGAAGTTTATAAGCAGTTGAACAAGAAGGAGAATATTGCCCAAGAGAAAGTTACTCTTCAACAAATCAACGAAGTGTTACGTCATGATTTCATAGACTTACCTTTACTAAATCCCGAAATATGAGTATTGAATTCACCTATTTTAGCCTATCCGTTAAGATAATAGCTGGGAATGGTGAGTGCTTTTAGGTAATCCAGAAATAAAAAGAAAGAGATTTTTGTTTAACATGGATTTTTTTAACTTTTAATCCAATAAAATTTTCCTCTGATTTTACAAGTTCTGGTAACAATGGTATTCAATAATTCAAATTGTTTGAGTCATTCCATTCAATATTCTAATTTTATTCATTATCGGAAGCCTTTGAATTCCTTTTAAATCAAAATTTGATTAATATAAAAAAAATAACAACGCAAAAAAAAGAAATATTAATAATTAAATTTTTTTTGTGTCCTCTCATCTGTTCTCTGAGTTTAACGTCAGAATGATAAACAAATTTAATCATTGAGGACTTGACTCTAACCTTAAATGAGATTTTACAAAATAAATTGAATTTGATTGATCAACAATCATTAATTATTGGAAAGTTTTACTTCTGAAATTAAAGAATTCAAAGTATTAATGAGGGTGAGAATTTCCCTTTCACACGGAGTAATAATTATACAAGGTTTCAATTCCTGAGTGGAATGTCTCATTCAAGCACAATGATTCTAATTAATAGAAATAATGGAAATACAATCAAGAATCTCCCTGAATATGATAATAATAGTTATCACAGAAGGTCTATTCATTTGACAACAGTACTTGGTGTTAAATATATATTTTATAATCATTATCATTACAGTGAACATAATTGAATTTAATCCGAAGAAATCGATACTAATGTCTTTAAAGACATAGTGGCAAATAAAGAATTCTTTGATTCGGAAATCCACAAGAACGAAACAATGAAATAATAATGGTCAATTTGAAATAACTCACGGTAGCTGTAATTAAAAATTAGGATATATATAATTTGATGAACTGGAAGATGGTCTTCAAATAATGCTTCGGGTAATGCCTCAGGTTTATCCTTAGCCTCTAGTCAATTGCCTTTGATCAATAGCCTCTGATCCCTTGTCTTCACTGAGGATCTTCGGATGATGCTCCTTAAGACGATGGTGACTTGAAGGGGGTGAGATTTTATTAAATAAAAGAACCGGAAGGAATGAAATTTGTTCCACGGAAATGTTCCAAAGAATTTAATATTTGAATAATCGAACTTTTTACTTTACTTTTTTTTTACGAAAGAAGTTGTTTTGTTTTTTTTTTTTTGACGACATTCGAGTGAAATCAAAATAAATAAATTTTTAGTTCGCAAAAATTCGGAATATGAACCTTCTAAGGTTAAAATCCAATTTTAATTGTGGAAAGTTTAGAAAATATTCCCGAAATTAGAACAGGAAAATGGTGAAATTAACAGAAATTTAATGGTGGAAATGTGGAAAATATTCCCGAATTTAAAACAGGGAAATGGTGAATTTAACAGAAATTTAATGGTGGAAAATGTGGAAAATATTCCCGAAATTAAAATGAGCAATTAGATTTTTGATTTATAAAATTTAAATGTAAGAATTTCGGAATTAACCCCCGAAATTATATAAGGGAAATTTAAATTGATTAGTGAATTTTAGTTCCAGAATATTGGAATTTATCACGAAAAATCGAATGCAGAATTTCCGGATTTTTATTTGCAAAAAAAATATATAATATGTGAAAAATCGAAATTAATCACAAAATTTGATTATGTAATTTCCGGAAAATATTCGCAAAATAATATTCCAAAAATTGAGTTTTAATCACAAATTCGATTTGTAATTTTTCGGGAAAAATTCGAACGAAAATTGTCAAAAATTGAATTACAAAATTTGATTTTTGTAATTTTCGGAAAATATTCGCAAAAATAATATTTCGAAAATCGCAAAATTTGATTTGTAATTTTCCGGGAAATATTCGCAAAATAATATTTCAAAAATTGAGTTTTAATCACAAATTCGATCTCTAATTTTTCGGCATATATTCGAACAATAATCGTCAAAAATTGAATTACAAAATTTGATTTTTGTAATTTTCGGAAAATATTCGCAAAAATAATATTTCGAAAATCGCAAAATTTGATTTGTAATTTTCCGGGAAATATTCGCAAAATAATATTTCAAAAATTGAGTTTTAATCACAAATTCGATCTCTAATTTTTCGGCATATATTCGAACAATAATCGTCAAAAATTGAATTACAAAATTTGATTTTTGTAATTTTCGGAAAATATTCGCAAAAATAATATTTCGAAAATCGCAAAATTTGATTTGTAATTTTCCGGGAAATATTCGCAAAATAATATTTCAAAAATTGAGTTTTAATCACAAATTCGATCTCTAATTTTTCGGCATATATTCGAACAATAATCGTCAAAAATTGAATTACAAAATTTGATTTTTGTAATTTTCGGAAAATATTCGCAAAAATAATATTTCAAAAATTGAGTTTTAATCACAAATTCGATCTGTAATTTTTCGGCATATATTCGAACAATAATTGTCAAAAATTGAATTACAAAATTTGATTTTTGTAATTTTCGGAAAATATTCGCAAAAATAATATTTCGAAAATCGCAAATTTGATTTGTAATTTTTCGGGAAATATTCGCAAAGTAATATTTCAAAAATTGAGTTTTAATCACAAAAATTGATACGTAAATTTTCGGAAAAACACTCACGAAAATAATATTTCAAAATTGAATTTAATCGCAAAAATTAATTTGTAAATTTTCGGGAAAACTCTCACGGAAATAATATTTCAATTTTAAATTTTAATCGCAAAAATTAATTCATAAATTTTCGGAAAAACACTCACGCAAATAATATTTCAAAAATGAATTTTAATCGCAAAATTTAATGAGTAAATTTTGGAAAAACACTCACGAAAATAATATTTCAAATTTAAATTTTTAATCACAAAAATTAAATCGTAAATTTTCGGAAAACACTCGCGAAAATAATATTTTAGTTTTAAATTCAATCGCAAAAATTAATTCGTAAAATTTCGGAAACACTCGCGAAAATAATAATTCAATTTTAAATTTTTAATCGCAAAAATTAATTCGTAATTTTTCAAAAACACTCGCGAAAACAATAATTCAATTTTAAATTTTTAATTGCAAAAATTAATTCGTAAAATTTCGGAAACACTCGCGAAAATAATAATTCAATTTTAAATTTTTAATCGCAAAAATTAATTTATGAATTTTCGCAAAACACTCGCGAAATAATATTTCAGTTTTTACCTTCCTTTCATTAGGTTTTCCCTTTGCTCCTTTATTGTTATTCCTTTTTGCTCCTTTATTGTTATTCCTTCTTGCTTCTAGATTGATATTCTTTTTGCTTCTATATTATTATTCCTTCTTGCTTCCTTTATCCATTGGGTTACTTGGATTTATTCCTTTCCTGTGCGGAATCATGACACGACTGACCGATCGACTGACCGCTTGGGCGATGCCCTTTTTGCGTCGTCAATATTAATTCGTGTATGTAAATGCATACACGAATTTTTAATTGTATGGGGGTGGGGAATAAGATGTGGATGAGTGTCGAGTGCACTCTGTAGAGAGAGGGGATAGGTAGATTGAGGAGACACGTGTCTTATTAAGGGAGGGGGACAATTGGTGTAGCCAGCGTGGTCGCGTTCGTCGGTAAGAGGGGCGCGGAGAAGAGGGAATAGGGGAACAAGCGCGCGTGAACCGTTTTGCGGCGAGAGGAGCGCGGGGAGGAGGGAAAAATAAGATGCGTAGTTAGGTGTGAAGAGCGTGGTGAGGGGAGGGAAGTATTAGACAATGGTGGGACTGTTACGAGGTGGACTGCCTCGCAACAGCAACCCGAAACCAGGGCGATAAGGCCCTCGGCAACGCCGGGTGGGTTCATACCACCCGTGTGGTATGAATCACATCTCAAATTAATTTTTCCATCATCTTACCGGATGTAAGACGATTGGTTTATGTACCATTGGAATCGTATGATTCCATTGGTATTTAAATATGATATTTTTTCTTTATTCCGAAATTATTATTATTTCCAGAAGTTGGAATTAATAATAATTTTTGTACGTCGTTATGACGTAACAGAAGAAACCCGAGAAGTAATTATCAAAAACTATGGACAGACTTTCGTAGCTATTCCGGATTCGTGTACTTGTGCTTTTCGTAAATCCTACGCACTGCCGTGTATGCACATTTTTATAGTACGGAATCACTTTCAACTACCTTTGTTTGATCTCGAATTATGTGCTCCAATGTGCACAAAAGATTTTGTGAAGAAAAATCACCGGGCGCACCGTTCAACTGCACTATCGAGTACGCCATCAAGCATCTCTCCCCCTACTAATTCCTCGTTTAAAGTCGCAGTTCAACTAATTCCACGGAAAATGTACTCAACCCTCAGTGGAAGACGTAAAGAACTGAAGAGACTCACTGACGAAATCGTCAACGTTGCAAGTTTAGCAACTGGAGCACGTTGCGAGATGCATCGTGTGATGTTGTTGGAACTTGTGGCAGTATTGAGGAAGGCTCAAGATGTTGAATTGAAAATCACTCGTCCTGAGGTAAATAATAATCATCACACTACACAAGAGAATGAAACTCTCGAAGATGACTTACAAAATCTTTCACTTTCAGAGTGTAATGTAGATAAGTCACGAGAAGATGCAGCCTCGAATCTTGATAATATCATCATGCCGCCTCCAATTAGAATTCGTGGCCGTCCTTCTGGTAGATCTGGGAACACTCTTAAATTTAAATCGCGACGGAAAATGAATTATAAATTTGCAGACCTGACAAGTGAACAGAAACAACGACAAGTTTTGATGTGGGTATTGTTAGCTAGTTGCCCAGTAGACGACGCCTTATGTGGAGATTATCAAATCGAAATTGGCGACATATGTGCCACTAATGGATCATCGTTAAGAGATTCATTTGCCAGTCATCACATCTCCCCAGCTTTAATTAATGACATGGAAAACTATTTTAATAACGAGGCATTTTTAGCATTGAAAGATATGATAGCAAAAAAGAAATCAGAGTCATTGCTCTATGAAATTTGTAAAATAAGTTTAGAACAAGACTGCATTGAGTGTCAGAGCTGTTTACTTTTATATGATTTCAAATGTACTTCTCTGAAACGCCACCCAAAGAAAAATCAATGGATTTGCCCAAACTGTAAGAGTGGGAGGAAATGATCATCATAGTTGCATAGCTTGAATAAAAATATACCATTTTATGAATAAGTTTATTACCATTTTTCATTGTGTAATTTTATTACTTACCTACCTTTGGTAAATTCTTTTTTATTTATTCAATAATACATATGTTGTGTTCTAACTTGCACATTTCTTTTGCTGACATTTATTAATTTTCCAAAACCACACTGTTAAAAAGTTTTTGAAATTGAAGAGACTGCCGCATGTGCATTCTCAATTTTGTGAATTGGAATTCGATTGAAGATCAAATTATCCATAAAATTTCCTATTTATCGTTGAGATTCAACAAAAGGGAGTTTTCTCATGTTAGGCGAACATTGAGATTTCAATGACACCTTAAATTTTCAAATTCATTGTGAAAATTGAACATTAAATTCAATTGACTTATGAATAGGTGGAGAATTCAGAACAATAGTCCCCTGAATTTCCGTAGTTTTTAATAATTTTCATTGTCGTCAGTAGGTAGACAGGGCAGGTTCTCGACCACGGCTCACCCACCACCAGGTGGCGCCACGGTCGTGGAACGTTCGGGAAGGATGACGTCATCGATGACTCATTTCGATCGGTGATTCACCGCTGCTTGGGGTGGGGTGCTCCGGCAGGCGGCAGCATGGTGGCTGAATGTTCTTGGGGGATGACGTCATCGGTGAGTCACTCAAACCGTTGGCTATGAGTCATAGATTCGCGCGCTGTGGGGGTATCTGGTAATTCCTGTTGAGACTTGTGTGAAACATGATACTCTGATGAACTATGGAGTCATGTGGAGAAGATATCGCGTTATCTTCTTTTCTCGATCGTTCTCGAATATTCTCCGAGGTTCTCGAATATTCCATGATGAGTCATGAGTTATCATTCGGGGTGGATGATCTCTATATAATTCGCGCACTTCACTCAATCCACATCCAATCTGAGTTCTCGTTTTGTTGACTGAACCTCGTGTTATACTGTGATAGAAAGAGTTGCTATTATGTGTTATCACAATAATCACCATGAGAAGGATGTTGAAGTATCTAGTAGTGATGAAGAGATAATCCTTGAACATTTCAACAAGGATTATCACAAATTTACAAAATGCCTGGTAACTGATTTGCACTGTTTATGGGAAAATTATGAAGTATTGAAAGCTGAGCGACATTCCGAGGGGAAATCCAATTGTTCTCATTGTGTTACTCAATATGAACAATTATCTCACATAATACAGAGTATTGATAATTTAGGGAAATTGAGGAAATTCTGTGAGAAGCTGAGAGACGAGATCCCAAACGTGGAAGATGACTCTGGAGCAGTGACGTTCAATGAAATTCAATGGTTGCACTCAGTTCCACCTTACTGCCTCAATGAGAATGAAGTTGTTGAGAAATTATTGATCCATGCACCACTGGAACTTCCACCGTTGGATGGATTCATCAATCGAATACGCAAAAATTTCAGAGATCTGTGTTCCAAGTTTCCTCAATTATCAAAATGTTATCCTTGTGAGAAGTTATCTTAGACCTTGGGACCTATCGAAAAAAATTTCCAAAATTTGCGAGACACGATTGAGCTCCTCAGTTTGGAGCATGAGGTTTTCTTTTGTTCTCGTGGTGATGAGAAGGCTGATTGGAGTTGAAATGGAGAGCATTGCTACACAGATGGATAAACAAGGAGAGAAGATCAAGAAAGTTAGTTTTCAACTAGAACCACGAGTCCATTTGCTTCTGTATTGAGATTATGCATATCGATCAGCTCGTCGAGGTCCATGGGAGGAGATAGCTCGAGATCGCCATCGTTTTCAACATCAAATAAATTTGTTGAAAGAAATATTGAATCCCATACTTTTACCACAACATAGACAATCTGTTTTTGAGACTCGTTTCAGATCGCTTTAAGTTATTAATGTTATCATTATTCATATATTGATCTCAGTGTTCATGTCCATGATATGAAATTTAAGATTAGAATGTCATGGGATATTGGACAGGAATTAAGCAATACTCCGTTGATTGTCAATTGCGACGTTTCGCTCTTAATTAAAGCTTCCTCAGGCTCTGGAAACCAAATAAAATACAAGAGTCAAAAACATAATTGGCGAAAACATAATTACAGACTAGGACATTGTAACCTCAAAAGATTATATGGATACAACCAAATAGAGTATACTGATCAAACACAATCAAAACAGCAAATTGACATACTACCTTCACATTCTAGAGTACAAAGTCATTATAAAAACTAAAAACCATCGTGCGAAGCACTTTATCCATTCCAAATAATCAACAAAATAGCGAAAAGCAGCGGAAAACAGTCTGTAACCAACGCCGAACACACATCGATATCGATTCACACACGCTCCGGCTCTGTAGTGACCAGCAAAGCAGTCGAGCGCCACTCGGTGGCACCACACGACAGACATCTCCCAACGTACTCCAACTATCAAACCCTACTATACCGGCCAGACCTCCATTTTCATCGTCCATCCGATGAATCATAACATCCAAGAAGCTAAGGGAGTTGTTCACCTCCTTCTCCACCGTGAATTGGATCCTTTGGTGCACCGAGTTGAAACCTTGCAGCACCACGTCCACCAACTCCAGAGGAAAAGGAATATCTCGGAGATGATCCATATCTATTTGAATGACACGGTCAACAAGAGGGAAGATACTCAGATGTTGAGCCGTAGTTATTGTGGGTTGCTTGCCAAATGGAGGAGGTCTGGCCGGTATAGTAGGGTTTGATGGTTGGAGTACGTTGGGAGATGTCTGTCGTGTGGTGCCACCGAGTGGCGCTCGACTGCTTTGCTGGTCACTATAGAGCCGGAGCGTGTGTGAATCAATATCGATGTGTGTTCGGCGTTGGTTACAGACTGTTTTCCGCTGCTTTTCGCTATTTTGTTGATTATTTGTAATGGATAAAGTGCTTCGCACGATGGTTTTTAGTTTTTATGATCACTTTGCACTCTAGAATGTCAAGGTATTATGTCAATTTACTGTTTTGATTGTGTTTGATCAGTATACTCTATTTGGTTGTACCCATATAATCTTTTGAGGTTACAATGTCCTAGTCTGTAATTATGTTTTCGCCAATTATGTTTTTGACTCTTGTATTTTATTTGGTTTCCAGAGCCTGAGGAAGCTTTAATTAACAGCGAAACGTCGCTATTGACAATCAACGGAGTATTGCTTAATTCCTGTCCAATATCCCATGACATTCTAATCTTAAATTATTCATATAGATATTATTATCATTATTATCAGTATTATATTTATGACTATGAGGAGACAGGTGTTTTTATAATAAAATCAAGAATATTTATTTGAAAAATAATGCATTTTATTCTCAATGTATATCATTGAAGTTATTTGTTTTACATTAATTTCTTGACCCCACTACTGATAGGATTATATTCAACAATTCTATCATGAAGGATGAGGCAGTGAGCCTATGTGTTCGGCGGGAAAGGCCAAGACGATTCAAACTCCAGATGAATATCAACTGGACCAATTTTGAAATACTCATTCTGCTTTGAACAATCAATTACAATTAATGGAGCATTTGTTATAAATTTCTGTCTATCTAATAAAGGCTCAGATTCTTTTGCATAATAACTTTCTTGGAAGTTCACATACATATTGTACAGTGTTGAATACTGATTGTGAGCAATATCCAAATTTAAGTCCCCATATGGGTAGCTTTGTGAGTTCAAGAAAAGCTTTATATATCGGATACTGCAATGATCGAAGTGACTGGCATTAGCTCTCTGAATGTTTCTGCGGTTGGTCTGGAAACCAAGAATAATATATCGTGGTTTTTCCAGTTGAGATGATGTCTTCACAACCCAAACATGTTTTGTCGTTGCAGGGAGAAAAGGGTACTCATACAATTCCCATGTACGGAAACCCATCATAATCGGGGTGTCTTTCGCGATGAAATTGAGCAGCTTTACCTTCCGCTCATCAGAAACCTGAACATAAGAAATCAGCCATTCAATTTTTTGGAGCTTGATCTTCCATCTCTCCTCAGGGTTTTCTTGGTTGACAGGTCTCTGGAGTATGGCGCTGATATCCATTTTCGATCTCGTAATAATGAGCTCATGCTTTGCATTCACAACGATCTTTTGATAATCTTCAGCAAAGCCGAGTAGGAGGCTGAGTGGTATGGAGATATCGAAATATCCTGCATTATCAGTGATCGTCTCATTGCTGTCCATACGATCATTCTTAAGCCAACCGGCATTCTCCAGTAGAAACCATTGGCTAGGGCTCTGGGAAATATAATTCTTCATAAGACTCGTTAAGCCCACGTTTTTCGCTCGATCAATTTCCACTACATTGAGCTCATATCGAATTTCCTCAAACAAATGACAGATGGCGTTATTTACATGTCTCGTTCTTTGTGTTGGTGTTGTTCCACTATCAGTGGTCAATCGACCATAAATATGTAGATGACCCTTACAAAGTAAGAAACCTAATTCTTGATGCTGCACTGTGATTGATATTTCATCATTATTACCGTAAGTTGATGAAGCGAATGGTTGATGTGTATGCATCTCATAGTGAGAAACCGACTCATCGAAGATGATAGATTTTTGAATTTTCAAGAAATCCTCCACGGTATATTTTTTTTCTTGTGACTGATGAAATTCACACTCTAGGTCTCAAGTTTAAACTCTTGAGGAACTGGATACTCTCCCGTGTTAACAGCTTGCTAGGTCGTTGACGACTGTTCGTCTTTTGTGTAGATGACTCCCTTTTATAATTCCCCCCAATCTTCGTCTGGAAAACGATACCCATTAAGCACGTTTGATGTGGAGCCTTATAGTTATTACTTCTCCTTGGAAGTTCAACAATTCACCGTCTTGATCCACCAATTTCAGCTGCAGATGATCTATTGCTTGGACGACGATCGGAAGGTACATGAGATTTTTCGGAACTTCAACGATCTTATATCCTGGTGGCACGGTGGGGAAGAATTCATGGATGATGTGGACTTTCATTGAATTAACATAATCACCCCCAGTGATACTACACTCCACACACATAGAATTTACCTTAAGGATACTAACTGGTAAATCGGAAACATGAGTTTTATCAGGTGATAAAATTCTCTTATTAAATCTCAGTAATTTACCAATCGAATCAGAGGGTTCAAAATTGATTGTATGATCACTTTTGATCTCACTACATAAAGTATTATTATTGGGTTTTAAGTTGATTGATACACCCCTTTTTTGCAAAACTTTCTGCAAATAATTCTGTATATCATCAATCTCATAACTACCTGGTGGAATGATAACTGTATACTTCTTCTTCTCAGCATCAGAGTAGTAAAATTTATTATTGTTTTCTGTAATATTTAGAATCGAATTGAATGTCAATAATTCAACAAGAGCCAAACTATAGCGATGATTAGGAGATAATTCGATGGGGGGGAAATAATTCGCTTCCAAAATGGATGACGTTCCTGACAATGTTAATGTGAAAGATTCACCCATGGTTGTTAGTTGTAGACCACATATGATTGTGTCATATTCTTGATGCTTCTGGTGATTGTATTTGACAAGGCTACCAACACCGAAATAATTCATCAATTCTTTTGGTGGTTGCAAATTGCAAAAATTATCGAAATAGATAATTTCATTATTCTTTCTTATATGCCACCATATTCATTATCCTTTTCTTATATGGCACCCAGTGAGTGCCGGGACCCTCACTATCATCTAAATTGACTATAGCTGATTCATTCTTCCGTGGTCCATTGATAGGCCATGCATCCCTCATATAAACCCCTCGAAAATATGGAATTTTCATGAGTTTAGAGAATTTCAAGATATCAGCATCACTGAGGGCTCGGTGGGGTAGCTTTATGAGTTTTTTGGTGTTAAATGAAGTCCCAATCCTGTTTTGTAGGGCTTCAAATATAGTCCATTACCCATTGCAATTGTTTCCATTACTTGGTTACGACGTTTACTTTCCTCAAGGAGATGTTTAACTGCTCTTGCATCATTTACAGCTTTTGCGATCCCTGCGGCGCCTCCAGCTAAAGCTTCCGTGGCACTTAAGCCAGCAAATAAAGGAATCAAGAAAGGTAGCACTCCACCAATTTTTCCGGGTACTGGTAATATTCTTGGTGATTTTACGGAACGCTTTCCACCAGCTTTTCGAACAGCATCTCGTGCAGCTTGAAGAGCTGATTTGATTGCATCCCCAGGTTGCATCGATTGTGCCGCTGCTCTGACTATTTCTTTGAAAGCTACTTGTTTTTGTGCAGCACCACGATGACATGTTTTCTTCTTTTTCACTAGACTTTTCCCACGTTTTGTTGTTTTTCTCACCACTTTTTCCTTCAATCCAAATCCCAAACTCGTTTTAGCTTTCATAGCAGTAGCTACTCCCCAAGCCGCAGCTTTTTTACTTAACCCCGCGTCTTTCGACAATACACGTCTCCACGCTCTCTCTTCCAATGTTTTATCAGCGTTATGTCTAGCTGAAAGATTCTTTCGATTCTTTGAGTATGCAATATCGTGTTCCTTACACGCTTTATCTAGAAGATTGATCCCAGGATCACCACGAGCTAATCTTTCTGACAACTTTGTTCCTGGACCACAATATTGATAACCAGGAATATGTAGTTCGATAGGTAATTTGTTGATTATTTTAGTGAACACTCCTCTCCCACTTCTCTTCCACCCTCTCACTTGCATAGCTCATACTCAACTGAATAGGAGTGGTATATATACCGGCTATTTATATTCTCTGATCGCAGTTGGACAGGAGAAGTCATGCGTAATACTCATCAAGGATGAAGTTCGCAGAACAGGAAGTGAGATTACCAATTTTGAATTTCCATCAAGTGGTACAGGATGCAGATGAGAAAATGAAAGAGAAACGTCATGGAGAATTGTTGCCAAATACAGTACGCGCCATCTTTTGTGGACCTTCTAAGTGTGGTAAAACGAATGCACTATTGGGGCTCATCACTCATCAGAATGGTTTGAGATTCGAAAATGTTTACGTGTATTCAAAATCCTTGAATCAAGCGAAATATGAGTTTCTGAGAAAAGTCCTAGAAGCAACAAATACAATTGGATACTTCCCATTCAACGAACATGAAGAGGTGATAAAACCGGAAGATGCGCATCCCAATTCTATTTTTAACTTTGCCGATGTTGCATGTGAAAAACAAGATAATATGCGTGCTTTCTTCTGTATGAGGCGACATAGGAATGTTGATTGTTTCTACCTATGCCAAACATATACGCGTATCGCAAAACATCTTGTACGCGATAACACAAATTTATTGATTTCATTCAAGCAGGATGATAAGAATTTGCGACATATTTATGAAGATCATGTTAACACTGATATGACTTACAATCAATTCAAAGACATGCTCCTCATGTTGGAATGTTGATAAATATAGCTTCTTAGTGATCGATAAAGATAGAGAGCTTAACGATGGTCGCTATAGAAGAGTATTTGATTGTTTTATAAATATCTAATGCACCTGATTTCCCAAGCAGTCGCATTTGGAGCTTCATCATGGCAAGTTCTATTTTGAATAAAGAAAAACATGTTACAACAAATCGCGGATGCCAGTGGAGCAATTCGTGAAAAGCATAAACTAATGAAGTTGGGAAGAGAAGATACAGAAAAAAATTTGAACATGAAGTTTTCAAACCAGTTGTTACACCATTAAAAAAACTCATTGATCAAACCGCGTATACGAAAATTCCTAGGAAAGCGAAAAAATTGAGAAAGCTCAAAGCTATCGAATCATCTAGTCCACGAAAACGAGTGGCTCAAGCAGACGATTCTGGTATTTCATTGAAGATCCAACGATTTGAAGAACCGGACGATTTGAACATCTCGAGAGAACCACCATCAGGGTTAGAGTGAAATACTCATGTGATGCTACCATTATTTTCTACCATGGAAATTGACCATACTGATAATGAAGATGATTCTGATTCTATTGTCGATGATAATGTTCATAATTTATCACAAGAATATCTACAATTATTCGACACTCCAGCTGGAAGTAGAGAATTGGACTTGAAAACGGGAATCCACAAGTATAAAGGGAATTGAGTGATTGGATTGACACCAATTAAATTCGAGGGAGCGACAATAGTAATTGGGAATGAGAATTACGATCATACTCCAGGACTTTTGGAATTATTATTCAAAAAAAAAAACCCAATGTGGAGAATATCACAGACAGTGATAAGAGAGCATTCACAAAAATTGTGAAGAGGACGCATCTCAATAAGAAATATTTCAATCCAACAAAGGGTTTGAAGCAGCACAATAGAGAAAAGTTCATGAATTTCATGATGCAATCTCCTCGTGGAAAAGGACTGCCAAATCAAATGATTGCGAAGAGGAAGCGTAATATGGATTATGTATACTGGGATGATCCAAATCAGCTGGTCGATCGACTCCGATTGTTATATGCCTCTCAAGTGGTTGGTAACAATAACCACAATAATGAAATAATTTCAATTATTGAGGAACTGCGAGAAGCTGATTTGATATATTAGGACTGGATACAGCATAAACATATCAGTTACATGATGTGTTTATGTGTTGGTGTTGATGTGTTTGGACGTCGTTTGAATGCTGCTGGATCCACGCCTCGGAATATCCAAGGACCACCAGGTCGAGGCATCAAACTCACAGCAGACGGACCATTCGATATAAAGAACAAGCGATTATGCAATATTGCTGATGCGGTAGAAGATAATGATGCTGTTTCCATGAAGGTTCTCATGCGGGTGATTGGGAATTTAGAGATGAACCGACTACAAAAACTCATGACAAAGACCCTCGAAACCATTCGAATAATAGATGAGAGACTGAAAACATTGGAGAGTTCAGGCAACGTTTATTTAGTTCCATTGAATGAAAATAATAGTGTAGCAACTGTGCCAGAATATTCAGACGGTGGGAAAGGGGTGAAACGTATGAAGAGAAGTTCCAAAACATAAACTGAAAATGGTGGCGAAAATCCGAAAAAAAGAAGAAAGGTTCAAGACAGAAAAAGAAGCTCTAGTTGAGGAACTCCACAAACCTGCGCGTAAGAACTAACCTAGACGTCGAGTAGACATACGAGGTCTCGATGAAACTTGGCAAGCTGATCTTGTTGACATGTCAGCATATGCCAAAGAAAATAATGGTTATAAGTTCTTATTAACAGTTATTGATAATTTCTCAAAATTTGCATGGGCTGCCCCAACCAAAACAAAAAGTGGATCAGATGTAACAGAAGCTATGGAATCTGTACTCAAACAAGGTCGCATACCTCAGAAGCTACATGTCGATAAAGGAAAAGAATTCTATAACAGAGAATTCAAGAATCTTCTGCAAAAATTCGATATAACAATGTATTCAACTTATACTCATTTAAAAGCATCGATTTGTGGACGATTTAACCGTACATTAAAGGAGAAAATGTGGAAAAAATTCTCTCTTCAAGGATCATACAGATGGTTGGATATACTTCCTGACATCATATCGTCTTATAATAATACCAAACATCGGACAATTCATATGAAACCGAAGGATGTGAACAATAAAAATGAAAAGGTCCTTCGTCACCGAATTTATGGAAAGTTTCTGAATGATAGAGTTAGAGAGGCAAAATTCAAAATTAATGATAAAGTGAGAATCAGTAAATATAAACATGTTTTTGAAAAAGGTTACACGTCTAATTGGACAACTGAAATCTTCAAAATCAGTCATGTGAGGAAGACAGAACCGACTACTTATAAATTGATTGACTATCAAGACAATCCAATTGAAGGTAGTTTCTATGAGGAGGAATTAACCAAAGTTAAGCATTCTGATGTGTACCTTATTGAGAAAGTGATTAAAAAACGAGGAAATAAATTATATGTGAAGTGGTTAGGTTTTGTTGATTCTCATAATAGTTGGATCAATAAGTCGGATGTATAATGTCTAGAATTTTTATATTTTTTCATCTATTCTATGTATTCATTTCACAATAGAAAAAAAAATGCAAAAATATTTTTTTTATTCATCTTTATTTTTCACCTTAATCCTAAATATACAATCTATGAAAAATATTTTACATGGATCTTTACTCAAGTTGTTTGTTATATCCCCAAGGTAAAGTATCTGTTGTTTGAAGTGAAATCATACGTTTATCATCCTTCCAACTTGAAACCAATTTCTGCTGGGATATCGTATGCACTTCATGTTTTTGACTTTGAATTAAATATTGATTTCTGACGATGTGCTCATTATCAAAGAGGCAGTTTTTATAATCGTTGAATGTGATTTTCTTGAGTGTAGCAGCTTTAACTCCTTTAGCTTTTTTCTTAGACTTATCATCCTCCAACATTCTAAATGCGTATGTCTTCGCTCGTAAACCTACAAATTCAATCATAATTCCTCCATTATTCTCATCCTTCATGAGACCTAATACTCTCTTGTTTGCTAGTGGTACTCCGTACTCATTATTCTCTTTATAGTCGGATGTATCGAACAGGTATATGTCTTGTTTGATAGAATCGTAGATATTTGGTACTCGAAACAAATATAATAAACTATCTGTATCCGTATACATCAATTTCGCGGAATCTCCAAATTTAGATTTAACATAGTTGTAATCGAAATCGTATACAATAGTTTTCGATAAATCGAGAATGGTGAATCCAATATAGATAGGTTTCTTGAAATACACAGATGTTCGATTCATTTCAATAATAACCATATCTTCCTCAAACACCATACAGCTATGGAAATTTGGTTTTGCTATCAATGCTTTTGCACCATATCGACCACCCCAATGAGTTACAAGCTTAATGTCTTTCTGCTTTCTAACATTTTCCATCGTTTTTCCGAACACTGCGTTATTCATCAACTTCATCAAATCAACTTCAAGGATATATCCGATTGAAGAGTCATCAGAAAAGTTCAGAATATCCACAGAACTAGTATCAACCCATTCAAATGAATCATATGGTAAGCTGATACTCATAGCAGCCCCATATAAATTGGTCACGTCATAATACATCAAATAGGATGTTTCTAACGGTGGATCGTAAGATTCCTCCCCCATGAATGGATTATTAGCACGTGCATATCTATTTGCATATTGTGATACTCCACCTCTAATACCTTTTTCGATAAATAAGATCATTTCTGGATCTGTAAGAAGCTCTAAATTCACCTCTATATATTTCAGCATAGCATCAAAAGCTAATCCTGGTGCTGTATAATAGTGCAGATAGTCCAATTCATATGTAGAGAAGCAATTATGACGGAAATTTTCGAAAATGTCGGCTAACAATAAGACATCAGTTTGTAGATAGAGATCTGAATACTCCCCTAATGTTCTAATATTGAATTGATTCCAAACATCGAGAGCATGCTGATAATCTGCTTCAGATAAATGCTCATCAGTCAATTTGGAGTAAAATTTTCTTTTCCCAGGTAATACAGTTTCATCCAATTTACCCCAATCATCAATATATTCGTAGGGAAATACCCCCTTTCTACACAACAAAATGAATTTCATAAAATCTGGATGATACTTTCTTGTAGTTTCTTTATGTTCGTTATCGAGGTAATTCGCCAATTTCTCAAGACTACTACCCATGAACCGGAACGAATCGATGAATCGTAAATTCACACAAGTCCCTGCTACCGATTTAGTAAAAGAGATATAACGTTCTTTATTCACTGGAAGAATTTTTATCATACCTTCAAACGATGTTGCGAAACTACGAATGATAAAATGAGCATCATAACCGGAGAGATTGTGAAATACAATCGGGATAGTATGAGAATCTTGATATATAAGATTACAACTTCTATGTGCAGCTCCACGATATTTCCCAGTTAAATGAGAATGATCGCGAACCTTATCACTTTCATTCAAAGGTTTTTTACAGATGTAACATGATACTGCTGATTGAAAATCTTTAATTTGCTGAGCTGATAGGTTCTCCATTCTCACATTTGTCTTCAAGTATTTATGTACTTTGTGTGCTAGCCCCTGCATTTCCACTGAAAACCACTCAACACAATCAGGACCTCTATGCGTTTTGAGTACTGATAATGAATCGTCGAAAGCACACTTAACATAGAATGCAAAACTATGAGGGATATGATGGTCATTCTTCTTTGAGTCTATCATACATTCCAAATCTGCGTAGACAGTGAATGGGACGGTTTCTCCATGTTTGAAATTCTTGAATTTCAATATTTTATCTTTCTCCTCACGTAAAATCATCCGTACTTTGTTCAAATTGGCACAATCTTCCTTATGTTTCTCAATGGAATGTTGATATCTGAAGTGACAGAGGCAACGATCACATAACCACGTGAAACCTTTACATTTCGAGATTTGACTACTAACTAAACGTGATAAATTGCGAATCCATGCAAAATGGAAAACCGGTTTATCACACTCTCCCACGTTGCTGTCAACTATCAATAAATGGATTGTTTCTCGGGTTGTAATTTTCTTACTCAAGTACACAGGGGAGATGGTGTTGTTATGACCACATGATTCCATACCGTAAACATTAATCCTCAAATCGTTCATTTCCTCAAATTTGGGGATATCTTTAAGCGCCATTGGAAAATTAAGCCCTTCATATTTGAGCACGCCACGAAAGTCAGGATATGAACTCGGTCGATTCCCATGAATACTGGTTGGATGGAGAGCTGCCGTAACTGCCCACAGGAAACAAAATTGATCACTGTTCTTAATATTGACCACTGCTTTCTTGGCTTGTATATCCTTCGGTAGCTCGATGAATGTTGACTCTCCACCTGTCAGAGGTTCGAATCTGTTGATATTGATAACTAAATTTATTATTCCACTCAACGCCCAGCCAGAACCAGCCTCTTGGAAATCTTCTAGCTTTACGATAAGATCGTCAATGATAAAATGATCGAACCAATCACTCAAGTTTGTGGCAGGGAGGATCACTTCATTTTTCGTGGTGAAATGCTTTGTTTCTTCTTGAACCTCATCGGATTTTACCATCGTAAATTTGCATGAGAGAATACAATTGACTTTCACATTCCCTTCATTAGTTAAAACATCCTCCAAACGAGTAGTAATTAGGGTCTTACAATCTTAGAGAAATGATTTAATGTCTTTGTGAATTAAATTGATGACAACACCAGTTTTAACACGGTTTTCGAAAGCGGATTGCAGGTCTTTCCATTGTACTCGATTGGAGATCTTCTCCACCGATCTTCTCCTCTTCATTTTTCCACCATGTTTCGTATGGGCTTTGAAAGCTTCAATATACCACAATAATTGTGCAATTGTTGCTTGGATTCCACTTTTTTCACCACTCCCTTTCACTTTTTTCAAATATTTGTTCAACAATTTGATATTCTTCATTGTTAAGTTCTTTAGATTCTCTACTTCATCAGGTTGAGCATGAGGGAGCATCGCATATGCTTCCCCCAAACTCGTAGTAATTTCTTTCTCCATTCATCCATTGTAAGAGTCATAATGGATACTGATTGGCTCAGAACGATTTTCCACCTTAATAGACCCAGAGCGATGACTCATTTCATTAAAAGAAAATATAATGAGTCATTTGTATATGAAAAAAGATGAAGTTATCCTGATTGTCTCATATTTCGCTTCCTGAAAACTCTAGAACATTCTCAGTGCAACTTGAGAAGTCTGGAGAAGGTTCTGGACTCTTCTTTTTGATTATTCTAGAATGATGAACGTCATTATTCTGATAAGGTGGGTGTATATAAACCCTTAGAGTAGAGCGTTTCGACATCAGTTCATCAGTTACTCTTAGAGTCTGCAGCTGGGTGAGAGATCTCGAGAAGAGAAAAATTGAAGCTACATTTGTCTACTAAAAATTATCATACGGAAGAATATGGATCTGTCATCAATCAACAATATCGCAAGTAGTAGTTACTTGCCTACTAAGAAGATGATGGAGTTAGATCCAAATATACATTACCCTATTTCTGAAGTGAGAACTCTCAGAACAAAGTTTGGATTGAGTGTGGTAATCACTATCGACGCAACATTCACCGTATTTTTGGCTGATAGGGTGACGAAACTCCTCCTAGATGATACAACACGCCTCGAGAAGCTCCAAAATGCAGTCTCTTAGAAGCAACTTAAACTAAAGTATCTTGGTGAGAAAACGAAATTTGAATTCACCGGGATCTGAAGCGGAATTCATGAGATACGAGTTCGTTCATCATTAGATCATAAGTTCATGGCTTCTCATATAAGAAAAAATGTTATTCCTATTTCATATAACTGAATACATAATAAATCTATGAATCGATCCGAAAAGAACGAGGTTTCTTCACTTTTTTCCCTCTTATGATAACATTTATCCACTTTGATCAATATAAGAATCACAATTGATGAAAAAACCCTATCAAGTCATTTTAGAATTGTTTTTTCGAATTTTTCAATGGGATAGGAACGGTAATGACACATATTAATGGTGAATGCATTCATAAATCTTTTTTAATGATAATAAATTGAAAAAAAAAAATTCACACATGAGATTTGATCCATGGTTCCACTGATTCGCAAGCCGACTCGTTACCACTGAACTATTGCACCCAGTTGTTAAGTAGGGAAGGAATTGGGTTGTTATTACGAACGGTTATTCTAATTTTTTAATCGAAAAATAGTGGTAATAACATAAGTTAATGGTAAATGCGTTCATAAACCTTTTTTATAATAATAATAAACGAAGGGATTAAGTTGTTATTACCAATGGTAACAGAATATATCGATCGATACCGCTTTTACCTACAAATGTGATGATTATCGATTGAAGATTTTTTTACCGACAATGATAATCGTTCCAGCAACTAGTGGGATTCATGATCGATTAAATGAAAAATACATAGATTTTGTTGAATTCTTTTCCTTATATTGTGACAAAAGTCAATTTTTACAAGCATGAATTGAATCGATACATAATAAAAACAGTATTTGTCTTTAAAAAATGAATAAAGGTCTTTTCCACTGGTTTTTCCAACCAACACTCTCCTGATACTCCTCTTCTTCCTCTTTTTCATAATTTTTTTTCTTTTTTTTACTCCTTTCTCGTTTGATTTTTAGAAGCTAGAACAGAATAAGGAAGATAATTAATCATTTTTATTAAAAAAGTTATTGTTTTTCGAAATTGATGTTTTTTCCTTTTGAAATATCTAATTTTTGTGGTTTATTACCCATCATCAATCTGCATGGATAGTGATCCACTCCCTCATTCTCCTGTGCTCCGAGCTCTCCTCTCCAGTACGTAAGTTGTGGCTCAAAATCATCTCTCTTTATTCTAGAATAAAAAAAGGATATATATGAATTTTAATTGAATAAAATCATCTTTTCTTTTCACTGATCCATTCCATTAAAATAGATATATAGAAATATTACCTCTGAAGTACACCACATCTACCCGTGAGCCGTCATCCATCTCCCACTCCTCCTCCTCCTACTCCCCTGCCACCTGCTCATCGATTTCCATGCCTCCAGCAGATACCGTTGAGAGATCCAGGGGGTCATGAATCTCCTCCCCTCCCTGCTCCTCGAACTGCTCCGCAACTTCCATCACATCGTGATCCAACTCCCCATCCATATCCATATCCATTGATGCGTTCGACAGATTATGAATCACATCCTCACCCTCCAGCATGATTTCTTCCTCCTCCAATTTCATCGTTCCCTCCGGTTGAACCTTTCTCCCTCCCAATACCGGATTCTCACCCTTAGAAAAATCACCACCAAAAATGCTTCCCTCACATTCAAACCGTTCCTGCAGTCCCACATCCTCCTTCACCTCCAGCTTTACTTCTTCTTCCTCAAATTCCACTGTTCCCTCCGGTTTAACCTCTCTCACCCCCAATACCAAATTCTCAGTCTTGGAAAAACCATCAACAATGTTTTCCTCACATTCAACCCTTTCCTGCAGTTCCACATCCTCCCTCTCTTGTTTCACCTCCTTTCCCTCCTGTTTCACGTTTCCATCGATTTCCTTAGACACCATCTCATCTTGCTGGTTGATCTTCTCTTCTCTTCCCTCAGCCTGCTTATCACCTTGCTCATTCCTCCCATCATCATCATCATCAACATCATCAGGTTTACTTCCATCATCATCAGATTCACTCACCCTTCTTTCCGCAATCTCGAACCAATATTCAAATTCATCTATCTTTATCATTCTGGTGCGAATTCCACAAACCGTGAAGTAGACTTCATTGGTGAATTCATTCCAATGCTCCAGAATCATTTCCTTCACCGAAACACAAATGTCCCGGCTCCTAGGATGCATCACCCAACGCTTAGGACATCTCACTTTAAAATTTTTGATAAATCTCACTTTATTTCCCTCACTATCATAAAAGTTCTTGAGAATCATGAGGCCATAATCCTCAGCACTTCTCATTCTCATACTCATTTTTATTTTTTATTTTTTCACCACTCGATGGAACGACTAACTAGCTGACTCGAAATCGCTGGGCGCACTGAGTTGCGAATGTGGGGATTGCCTCCTTTATATTAGCTATCAATGTTTATATTTTAGTGTATGAGAGAGACATGAATATGGGATCATATGGCTTTCTTTATTCATCTCATGGGTGAAATCATTCGCGAATATTCTGGATGGTTCTCGAATTGGAGTGAGTAAAAAAAAAATCTTTCGCAGCATCAAATATCTTGCTAAGTCGAATTGTGAGAAACCGTTAACGATAAATGAGAGACATGCGATTATGAATACCTCCTTTGTTTCGTCCGGTGAGAATCACATAATGTGAGTAACGAATATTCTATTGGAGAAATTAATTTTTATTGATTTACGGAATCTCCCATATTGAGATGTGAGAATAAACAATCAGATTATTCTAAGAGTTTTCCTCAAGAAGTATTAGAAATAGACAAAAAGTAATCGTAATGAAAAATGTTCCTCTCCGCAAACTGAACATTTTTTTATTTACGTATTTTTCTCTATGTCAATTATTTAGAGCGTTATTCCTAGTTGAACTAAGCCTGGAAGTAACGATATATGGGATGGGGTGGATTGTAACGGCGTGCTATACGCGTTTCCGGTTCGAACCGGAAGCCGAACTTCGCTTGGGTAGATCTCGAAAAATAATCGAAATATGATAAAACACATGAGAACAAATCTATTCTTCCTCTAAGATTGAACATTTTTGTTTTTATGTATTTTCCCTCTATTTCAATTAGTGGAAGCTATAATTGGCCTAAAGAATTGAGGTGCATAGCTATGCATGGTTTGGTTTAAAGAGTGGGGCGGCGGAGGAGGAGTTTACAGTATGCATCGCGTTTTTACACATCAAATTTTTGAGGTCTTATATTTTGAGAAATAATATAGATATGAAAAAAAGTCTTAAGGAAACATAAGTTCACGACAATGGAAGAATTTTTTTTCATCTAAATCATTTTTTCCTATCTTGGAATTTTGTGGGAGATAACAAGCATACAAAAACTGGATGAGTCATAACTCTCATGTGCCTATGATCATTATCAATATTTATGAATTGATAAAGCTAGAAAATATGAGAAACGAAAATTCCATAAATTTCACCGCAAATCGTCATGTTCATAAAAATGTTTATGAAAATTGGGATGAGGTGAATTATGCATGTAATCCACTAAAAAGATATACTTTCATCAACAGCGCTCTAGACTAGTGAGTAGCGTGTTGATTTGGGAAACACGGAGCTCCAGGTTCAAACCCTTCTCATGTACGTTTTTTTTGTTTTTTTCTTGTTTGGATCAATTTGTTTAATTTCAAAATTTTAAGCTTGATAATTATTCTTTCATCTTTTCTGATAATATAAAACCTTCTTCTAAATGGATACAAAATTTATTGAAAGGTGATCGCATAATTTCAATTCCTGCCACATTTATTATCTCATGAGCATACAATTATACATTTTAAAATTTTGATCATTTTATTGATACTCATTTTTACAAGTGGAACAATTTTTTATGAGTGGTGGTGGGCCACCCACGACATCTCCTACATTCGTTGATGCTGGATGGTGTAGAGAACACCGTCGATGCTCCTGAATCTCAATTATTTTTTTCAATCTGTCTGGTAGGGCGTCCCACAAATCATCAATGTGTTGCCACGCAAATTTCAACAGGAAAGTTTTCTTGAAATTTGTGGAATCCATTTGTTTTGATTGCATATTTCTTTATCCTCTCATACAAGTTGATAGATGGGTCTAAACTCAAAGTGAAATAATTCTTGTACCAATCGGTTGACTTTCGACAATTCTCAAAAGCGTATGTATAATTATCGATGATACTGTGTTGTTCGTGAATCCAACAACTAGGTACGGTGATACCTTTCGCTTTATAGGAACCAAAATTATTCAAATCAATGATCATTTTATTGGTGAAGGACTGCAACCATTGCTTCTTCTGTAGACCAGTCACGAAGATGATTTTTGCATCTGCCAGAACTAACTCGATGGTGTCTTCAAGCTCTTCATAGGGAATGGAACCTGATTCCCATAGAATCCCATGATGGTTGTGAGTCAGCCATCTATTCGTCTTCTGGTACTTCAGCGGTAATTCAGTCCATTCGCAAGGAGGTTGGAAATGAAGACAAGCACACTCATTCTTCTCAACCGCTTGAAGCGCCAATTCTTTCACAATGAATTGGTTATCTGGGTACTGAAAACCTTGCACATCTAAACAGTACATTTTTGCTGTTCTCGATAAACACTTGGAAGTACTGGGGGTTGAGATTAAACTTTGGATTGGGTACGATATTGGTTAAGTCTCTCAATTTTATAGAGCTTTCTACCCCCTCCCTCACCCTGCATTAATATTCTCGAATATTCGAAAGAATAAAATGATCATGCCATCATTTTGGTGCATGAATCTGTGAGTCATTAAGGTATCATCTTCCATACAAACCCCGACAGGAATTATGAGATACCCCCACCGCACGCGAATCTATGAGTCATAGCCAACGGTCTGAGTGACTCACCGATGATGTCATCCCCCGAAAACATCTGGCGACCGTGCTGCCACCTGCCGGAGCACCCCCCACCCCAAGCAGCGGGGAATCACCGATCGAAATGAGTCATCGATGACGTCATACATTTCCCGCGAATCGGTGACGTCATCCTTCCCGAACGTTCCACGACCGTGGTGGTGGTGGGTGAGCCTTGATTTTTTATTTGAAATTTCAATAGTAAAGTCCTAACATAGACCCAAAGGGGCGTCACCCGTATGAATCGATAATTTCTCATTTGTCGGAAATTCGACAAACGACAGTGGCACTTCAATTTACACACTTGTATAATCTAAAATCTGCAAATTTCCAAGAACTACGGGTCTGTACGGGTGCGTCCCGTACACACCCGTAGACAATTTGACAAGATAATTTTAATTCGTTCAGATAATTCAGCAGCAGTCATTTTTGCCCCTCAGAATAACCCGTAAGAGAAATTTTTACCCCGTGGTTTTAGGTAAATCCTACGGGTAACCCGTAGATTAGTCGTACGATCCGTGTCTCCCGTGCATCACTCGTACATCACCCGTATTTGGTGCCAATAGTCACACCGAAAAACCAAAGTAGAATACACAGTCAATGTGAAATTTGAAATCTCGGGGATATTCGAGTGGTACAATTTGGTGTGAACTTCACACTTTGAATTCATAAACTTATAGAAATATTCTAAATTCAACAATGTAAATAATAATTTTGAGTAATTAATAGAATTTGAGAAATTATGGAATGTTTCCGTTTTAAAACGGGCACATACGCCCATACGTTCGGACACGGTCTCAAAATTGCAGTTTCGCACTTTTTGGATCATATTGGGTTGATATAACATAAAAAATCAAAGACTTAAACTTCGTCGATTACAATCCATCCGGAAGAAAAACAAGCAGTTGGCTGAGCCTATTCGGCAGAAGAGATTTGACCATTACTTTATGCGTTAGTCGTCTTCCTTTCTTTCATTTTTACCAATGCCATTGGTAGTAAGCTTCCGAATGGATCCGTAGCAATTACATTAAAAACACAAATCTTGCGTGTAATGGATTTGGATAAGTTGAATCTCCGGAACTACTCAGGCGATTGAGGAAGATCCTGTCCAAATTTCCAGTTGATATCTCAATTTTTGCGAGGGCTAAAGCGCAAACATGGATTTGAATGAAAAAGACAGAAAAGCGTAAATATCTCGAAAGCTTTGTAGGAACGGGTATATATTGATCCAGCTGAAGCACATCGAGACGAATATTTTGAAAAAAAAATCGAATCGGTCCACTAATTTTCAAGATATACCCGAAAACCGATTCAAATACAAATCGTTCTTTCTCAAAAACTGTTGGACCGATTGAGCTGAAATTGCGCACAAAGGTAGTACTCCGTAAGGCCTATAATCTAACAAAATTTCAGATTTTTTGGAAATATTTTAGTCAGTTTATTACTCAAATTTCTGAAAGTTTACCACCGGACAGGCGGCAGTGGACGTGTTCACATACAGACGTGTTCGTCAAACTTCGTATTTTTCCGTTTCAGACCGTTCTACATCATTTTCAAACGAAATTGGAGAATGAAAAAATCGAACGATTGCAAAGCTTCCATTCGGAAGCAAAAGCAAAAAATCGAATCGGTCAAATGGTTTAGGAGATATCGAAGAAAAACGACCTTTGAGGAATTGCTGTATCTGAGGAACCGCTCGCTCAACGGATTGAGCTGAAATTTAGCCCAGTTTTGAGTATCAATAGTACCTAGTATCAATAGTAATTAGCAGCCAAAATTTCAAGTTGCTTCTGCTAATCGTTCTCGAGTTATGGGGACAATTGTGTTTATACGCACCGCACATGACCACAGACATACATACGACCACATACATACATTTTTTAAAACTTCTTCACGTTTCATGACATTTCTAGGCATTTCCACCGAAAATGACCACATCGAATAAAATTTCAATTACATGGCTTCCATTCGGAACCCAAAATTGGTTGAGGATTTTCGTTAGGTTGAATTCTCGTTTAAAAAAAAAATGAAATGTCTAATTTTGAGTGATTGGAAAAAATTGTTATCCAAAAAATCGGATTTCTGAGGAAAAATAATGCAGGGAATGGTATATTTCACCAATAGAACGATGAACGTCTACAATTCGCCAATTTCTAACAAATCGTTACACCATCTATATAAATGCATAATGACTGTCATAACTAATTTCTGATTTGAGATAGTCATTAACTAAAAAAATCAGGTCCGGTCGCGCGCTTCGCGCGCTCCCTCTTTAGGGTATGACCGGTAGGGGTTGTTGGAATTGGATGTGACCCATTACGCGTCGCACCAATAACTTCCCGACCATTTGTTTTTTCTTTCATTAATTTTTTTATTATGTATTTATTCGATCTTTTTCTCACATTTCTCCGAGGAAATACCCATAGAAGACAAGAAAATCCGTCCGCGTGCTCACACTCACACACACTCCCATGCACACAGATCGCCGTATTCCGCATCGAGAAAAGATGTAATTTATCAGAAAAGTAAAATTGTTTCTTGAATGTATATCGATTTCGAAAAAAGCTAGTGAACTGCTGATTAAATGTCTTCCAGTATTCCATGATTTGTGCGTTATATCAAGATTCATCGTTTCTAACAAAAAAAACTTGAAATCGCATCGTTATGCACGGAGAAATGGTCTCGTTTACAAAAAAACGCTAATTTTCGACTTTTTTCCAAATGTTTTTTGGAAAAAACTGGAGAAACGCTGAGACGATCGTCTCCATAATCTAATCAGGTTCAAGTCACATGAAAATACAGCGATTAAAAAAAAAAAAAGTCAAATCGCATCGTTTGTTCAGGAGGAATTGTGGCACAAAATTTTTGTCACAGACGTACGCACACACATACACACATCCACACATACAGACAGGTACCTAAAAAGGGTCAGAAGTGGTTCCAAAAGGCATGAAACGTGGAGAAATGCTTAAATTTCCACATTCGATTTTCGGGGTCATTACAATAACTTCCTCCCTTCGGGTCGGGAAGTTAAAAATAATTTCATCTAGAAGTTATGATCGTATGGAAGAAGAAGGAACTTGATTTCAATTCCAAAATCTGCATTAGGCTAATGCAAAGTTAATCCAAATAAAAATTAATAAAGAAAAAGTGATATTCCACCAACATAGATGAAAAAAGACCGTCATTTTTTATTGAAAAATGATGACAGTCATAGGAAGGTGGGGGGATTTGTGACAGCCGTAATAAAACTTCAAATGTTTTTTAAGGCCGTGATGATTTCCAAAAAAAAATTCTCGTATAGTCTCGACGGCATCATTACTAGCAACTCATAGAATAAAATCCACACGGAAACGCATCCGTAAAACCAATCAGATCGCATCATTTTCCCGCCAATTTTATTTGCTCGATCCTGATTGGTTACGCAGGTGCGTCTCCATGTGAATTTTGTTCCGCGGACACTCACACTTTAAGTAATTCACGGTATACTTGTAAGCCGTTCAGTGCGCGTTAACTCGCGATCTGTCATTTGCCGTACTGCTTTCCTTGTTCGCCTATCGAAGAGTAGAGCCAATCCCCTGCCAATTTCCTGTCTCTACGGGCGTGGGGCCACTCCCCGCCTTGCATTGATCTCAATCCTACTAGTTCAACTGGGCTGCACTGGATTCGTGCTACAATTTTTTTTAAATAAAGTTTTTATTCCAGAATAACAGTCAATACAGTATTCACACACCTCAAAAAATAGTATAAAAACAAAGTTCAGTGAACGTTATTCAATAGTATATAAACTTTTGGCCGGGAGAGGCTCTCGAGTTCATTTAGTCATTTATTTTATTGTACTCCGTGCGAAAAGTCCCAAATAACTGACGCTACTCATCCGTTATTTCGACTTTTCGACATCGTGCAGTAAAATATCGTAATGCACAAGTTTGTAAATGTACTTTTTGATGAATGTGAGGTTTGCAATAGTTTGAGCATGTAATAGTTTGTAATATAATTTGAAAAAAAAATCGTATTTGCAGATTTTTTCCTTTTTAAATGGGAAAGCAGCAATGTACATTGTGCTTGTCCCCCAAAGGGCCCAAACGCCCGTAACTGGTATCGACGTCCCTGAAAAAGGTAGGCGCACATGGGGTTTCAATTTTGAGGGACCGGTGGCTAGTACGCCCGTAAACCGCATAACGAGTTATGATCGTTTTAACAGCACTTTTTTGACGAAATTTCTCGATTTTTTTTTTAAATCGACGGAGATTGTTCACTTGAAAATTATTGGCTGAATGTATTATTCATTGAATAGAGAACGTATCATTTTTTTAAAGCCTCGGTTCGACCATTCTGCAATGAGATACCCGCAGCCCGGGTAAAAATTTTCCGATCTTTCGAACATTTTTGAAAAATTTTCTGAAAGATGAAATATCTTATCTTAAGATTATTCGGAAAATCTTTTCTGTGTCGCAGAAAAATTATTCAGAAGGTGGAGATTAGTCTTCGAAAAATCTTTCAAAGACGATGTAGGAAGATCTTTGGAAGGCGAAAATTCGTCTTCGAAATTCGTCTTCAAAATTTGACTTTGAAATTTGTCTTCAAAACTCGTCTTCAAAATTAGTCTTCGAAATTGGTCTTCAAAATTCAGGCTTTTTCACTGAATTTTTCGGATTAACCGCTGATGAATTCAAATCACAAGCGACGAGTCATGAGTCATGAGCCCCGAGATCCTTCACTCTATGCAAATTTTCACCCGCGAGTCAGAGTCACGAGGCCTGAGTAACGAAACACGATCTGCTAATCCCGGGATCCTTTACTCGATACAAATCTCCAGACACGAGATACGAGACACAAAATACGAGACACGAGTCACGAGACACGAAAAGCGAGACGAGATACGAGATACGATCCGCGGATCATGATTTCCTTCACTGCAAAAAATGTCCAGACACGAGACGCGAGACGCGAGACTCGAGATGCGAGACACGAGACTCATGGCACGAAGAATTACGTGAGTGCAAATAACATCATCGTATATTGAATGGTCTCATTGTCGAAGGACTTAATTCTTAATTCTTAATTCTTAATCCTTATTTCAGAGGGCCTCATTTTTAGGGCTCCATTTTTAAGGCCTCATGTTTTCGAACCTTAGCTTTA
Organism: Diachasma alloeum; assembly: GCF_001412515.2. NCBI lineage: Eukaryota > Metazoa > Arthropoda > Insecta > Hymenoptera > Braconidae > Diachasma > Diachasma alloeum. The sequence continues at coordinate 133,029 of NW_021680825.1, read as the reverse complement.
GGGGCTTGGTTTTAGGGCCTCATATTTGGAGGCTCATTTTTAGGGCCTTATATTTGGGGTCTCATTTTCAGGGCCTTATATTTGGGGCCTCATTTTTAGGGCCTTATATTTGGGGCCTCATTTTTAGGGGCTTGTTTATGGGCCTCATTCTATGAGACCAAATGAATTTTCCGCCTGATTGTTTTTAGGTCTAATTTGGGGCCTGGACACATTGTGTTTCGGTCTCATTTTTTGAAGGGGCTTATTTTAAGATCTCATTTTAGAGGAGCTTTCTTTGGGGTTCTATTTTCAACGATGTGGTTATTCGCATCTACGCCGTCTCAAGACTCGTGGCTCATTAACATAAGACACGAGACACGAAACACGAGTCACAAGCCACGAGAGCATTTTCTCTATGCATTTCCTCTATTCAAAATATGAAGCACGTGACATGAGATACAGGACACCAGTCCCAAGCCACCGGAGCATTTTCTCTATGCATTTCCTCGATTCAAGACATGAAACACGTGACACGAGACACGAAATTCGCAACACGCGTCACAAGATACGAGCCGCGAGCAATGAGCCCCGAGATATGAAGTACACGAGAAACGAGTCACTAGACACGAGATACGAGACACGAGGCACCAGTTGCGAGACACGAGACAGAAATCACTAGACACAGCTACGAGACGCGAGGCACCAGACGCGAGACACGAGACAGAAATCACTAGACACGATCCACGAGACACGAGGTATGGATTGCTTGTCTCTGAAATTTGTCGTCATAACTTGTCTTCAAAATCCGGGCTTTTTCACTGAATTTTTCGGATTAACCGCTGATGAATTCAAATCACAAGCAACGAGTCACGAGTCATGAGCCATGAGCCACGAGCCGCTAGTCACGAAATCCTTCATTTCATACAAATCTTCAGACGCGAGTCACGAGATAAGAAATACGAGATACGAGACATGAGCCACGAGCCAATAGTCCCGAGATCCTTCACTATATGCAAATGTTCAGCGGCGAGTCAGAGTCATGAGGAACGAGTAACGAAACACGACCTGCTAATCCCGGGATCCTCTACTCCATACAAATCTCCAGACATAAGACACGAGATACAAAATACGAGACACGAGTCACGAGATCGAGACGCGAGATGCGAGGCATGAGATACGAGATATGAACCGCGGATCGTGAGTTCCTTCATTGCAAAAAATGTCCAGACACGAGATGCGAGACACGAGACTCGAGACGAGAGACACGAGGCTCATGGCACGAAGAATGGCGTGGGTGCAAATAACAGCATCATATATTCAACCGTCTCATTTCCGAAGGACTTAATTCTTTAAGGCCTCATGGTTGGTCATTATTTCAGGACCTCCTTTTAGGAGGGGCCCTACTTCTGGGGCCTTATTTCAGAGGGCCTCACATTTAGGGCTCCATTTTTAAGGCCTCATGGTTTAAAGCCTTAGCTTTAGGGGCTTGGTTTTAGGGCCTCATATTTGGGGCCTCATTTTAAGGGCCTTATTTTTAGGGCCTTATATTTGGGACCTCATTTTTAGGGCCTTGTTTACAGGGCCTCATTCTATGAGACCAACTGAATTTTGGGCCTGATTGTTTTTAGGTCTAACTTTGGGCCTGGTGCTCCAAGTATCACTTTTAGGCTTCATTTTGGGCCATATTTGATTCTTGACACATCGTGTTTCGGTTTCGTGATTTTAAGATCTCATTTTAGAGAAGCTTTCTTTGGGGTCCTATTTTCAACGATGTGGTTAATCGCATCCACGCCGTCTCAAGACTCGTGGTCCGTTGACATGAGACACGAGACATGAGACATGAGACACGAGTCACAAGCCACGAGAGCATTTTCTCTATGCACTTCCTCTATTTAAGACATGAAGCACGTGACACGAGAAACGAGTCACTAAACACGAGATACGAGACGCAAGGCATCTGACGCGAGACACGAGACAGAAATCACTAGACACGAGATACGAGTCGCGAGGCACCAGACGCGAGATACGAGATAGAAATCACTGGCCGCGAGTCACGAGACACGAGATCGTTTCCTCCAGACAAATTCCTAGACACGAGGCACGAATGACGGGTTACTAGTCCCGAAATCCTTCACACCATACAGAACGATACATATGAGTTAGACACGTAGCACGAAACACAAGACACGAGACATGAAACACGAAACACGAAACACCAGAGACGAAAGGCGAGACACAAGACACGAGACACGAAATATGAAATACGAAACATGAAAAACGAAGCGTGCAACATGGAGCATGAGCCACGAGACACGAGTCACGCGTGACTAGCCTCGAGATCTTTCAATCCATGCAAGTCTGCGAACATGAGACACGAACCACGAATCACGAGTCTCGTGATCCTTCACTCCCTGCTAAATGAGTCAGGAGTACGAGACACGAGGCACGATATCTTTCTCTCCATTCGAAATTCCACACACAAGTCGCGAGTCACAGAACACGCGACTCGAGTGGCAAGCTACGAGATCCTTTTCTCCATAAAAATCTCCACGTGACACGAGACACGAGATACGAGATATGAGAAACGAGACACGCCCCTAGAGGCACTAGTCCCGAGATTCTTTATTCCATATGAGTCACGAGTAACGAGAAATGGGTCACGAGACATGACATATAATATACGAGACACGTGACACGAGATACGAGACACGAGCCACGAGTCCCGAGATCCTTCACTCCATGCGAGTCTTCAGCCGTGAGTCAGAGTCACGAGACAGGAGTGACGAGCCACGAGCTGCTGATGCTGAGTTCCATCATTGCATAAAAATTTCCGGACACGAGGCACGGCGTGGAGGTGAATAACAACATCGTCTTTCTAAAAGCCTTATTTTCGAAGGACTCGATTTTTGAGGCTTCATTGAGGGTGGGCAATAATTTTAGGGCCTCATCTTGTTAGGGGCCTCCTATCTGGGGCCTTATTCAAGAAAGCGTCATTTTTAAGGGCAATTCTTGAGTCTTCTCAATGAGACCTTATTTTTCTAGCTCTTTAACATGGATAAAAACCAAGGAAAACGTCAGGAATCTTGGCTTCTAGTCAGGATTGGCAAGTGACAGTCCTATATTAAATTAAGTTGGCATAAGTTGGTAAAAGTTGATATATTCAATAGCTCCTAAAATGATAGGTTCTCCGATACTCTATCGATATTGTCAGTATCGATGGTCAAATTTTACACGGATCAAGTGTTGGAAGGCTTCCACGAGGATAGTCTAATTTCACGAGGTTCTCAAGGGGATGGTCAAAATTTACCAAGCTCACAAAGGAATATCAAATTTACGAGGGTTGAAAGTCACACGGGTTACGAGAGGATAGTCAAACTTCACCAGAGTCGAACATCACGAGGGTCACAAGGGATGGTCAAATCTGACGAGGGTCATAAGGAACACAAAACAATTGTTAAATCCTACAACGGTAAAACGTTGGGAGCATTCCGAGAGGATGGTTAAACTTCACGAGGGTTACAAAGAAATGGTTAAATTTCATTAGGGTTACAAGGGAATGGCGGAATTTTACGAGGGTTACGAGGGTTACAAGGAGGTGGTCAAATCTCATGGTGTTCACAAGGGAATGGTTCAATTTTCCGAACGTCGAGCCCCACGAGAGTTGCAAGAGAATGGTCGAATCTCACGAGGGTTTTCATGAGGATCACGAGGGGAAGGTCAAATTTCGCGAGGGTCGAATGTGGTGAGGGGAATTTTCGGATTTTCTAGGGAATTCGATAAAATGTCATAATTTTATAAAAAATTGGAGAGAATCTTTGGGAAGCCCAAGCAATGAAAAAACCGTTGTGAAGTTTGATCATTCCCTGGTGAGCGGCGTAACCCTAATCATGTTTGCCTTTTTTTAAATTTGACCATCCTCTGTGATCTTCGTGGTATTCAACCCTTGTAATGATTGGCCATCCCTTTGTTACCTCCGTGACCTTCATGATGTTTGTGACCCTTGAGAAATTTAATGACCCCCTTGTGATCCTCGTGTTGTTCAACCCTCGTGGCATTTCATCATCCCCTTGTGATCATTGTGGTCCTCATGACGTTTGATCATTCTATTGTTACCCTCGTGAACATTCGCATGTTTGACCCGCGTGGAATTTGTTATGATAACCAATTTGGTATGAAATTTATTGCAGAAAAAATTTGAGTAAATATGTTGGTGGAAGTTGGAAGGATATCGATGTTTCATGGATCGAGACATACTCCATCGATACACTCAAGGATCGGTACTAAACACTTCTGACCAATACAATACACTCTATCGATATTTTTACGTGTATCGAGAAACCCTCACTGAGATGATACAATTCATCCAAAATTATTTGCCACTTCATTAGCCGCCATATTCATAACAATTATTTTCACCATTGCATGTTCGACCTAGCCCTGTGGATTTTTTTTCCTTCTACATAAAACTCTGTCACCGCAAAATCATTCTGCATTTAGCGTATTTACCCCCTCCCCTTCCTTATGATATCTATAATAAAATATAATTCAGCACTTCAGAATAGAATCAGTTCTCGAGAATGTGAAAGAATTCATTAGATGTGGAGATGTGACGTTCCTGTTCGCCACTTATATCATACCTTTTGTATGATTATTTCCCCTATATCCCTTCCTATCCAATGTAGTTATTAGAAAATATGCGAACATTGTAAAGCTCCGTGAAGTGGGCACCCCACTTAGTTGGATTTGAACCAAAATTTCATAATTGATAGGTTTTGAGCTACTCGTGATAGTAGTAACGTTTTTCTTGTTTGTAGTTTGAAATTTAGCGTCCAATTCGTTTTTGAAATACAGTTAGGAACTATTCCATAGTTAGAGCTGGAGTGACATTGGATTCTCGTCTGCAATCGTTTGTAGTTGATTGTAGTTCTGAAAATTTCACGATCGGAATCGTAATAAACGTTCAATCGATTTTTTTTAACAGTTAGGAACTATTTCATAGTTGTATTTGAAATGACGTGGGATTCTTATCTGCAATCGTTTGTAGTTGATTGTAGTTTTGGAATTTCCGCAATCGGAAATCAAATGAGCGTCCAATCGATTTTTGGAGACCAAGTAGGAACTGATTGAAAGCTATAGCCAGAATGAGCTCGGATTCATGTCTAAAATCGTTTGTAGTTTTTTGTAGTGCTCACAAATTTCCAATGCACCGAGAAAACGGGGTGGCAGACAGTTGATATATGTAGAAGGATTTGTTTGTAGTTGTTTCTAACAGTGAAAAAATGAAGAACCTTACAAACCAACGTTCATACTTGATTGCAGTTTTGGAATTTTCCCAATCCGAACTCAAATGAGCATCTGATCGATTTTAGGAGCCCAAGTAGGAACTTGTTAAGAGCTATAGCCAAAATGAGCTCGGATTCCAGTCTAAAATGGTTTGTAGTCGTTTGTAGTACTCCCAGATTTTCAATGCACCGAGAAAAAAGAGTGGTGTAGAGATGAGATATGTAGAAGAATTCGTTAGTAGGTGTTTCTAATGGTGAACAAAATCAAAAAGAAAAGAAGATCTTTATGAACCAACGTTCATACTCAATTGCAGTTTTGGAATTGTTCCAATCCAAACTCATACGAGCATCCAATCGATTTTTGGAGCCCAAGAAGAACTTGTTGACAGTTATAGCCAAAATGAGCTCGGATTCCTGTCTAAAATGGTTTGTAGTCGTTTGTAGTACTCACATATTTTCAATGCACCGAGAAAAAAGGGTGGTGTAGAGTTGAGATATGTAGAAGAATTCGTTTGTAGGTGTTTCTAACAGTGGAAAAAATCAATAAGAAAAGAAGATCTTTATGAACCAACGTTCATACTTAATTACTAATTAATTGTAGTTTTGGAATTTTTCCAATCCGAACTGAATTGAGCGTTCAATCCATTTTTGAAATACAGTTAGGAACTATTTCATAGTTACAGCTGGAATGACATTGGATTCTCGTCTGCAATCGTTTGTAGTTAATTGTAGTTCTGGGAATTTTACGATCGGAATCGTAATAAACGTGCAATCGATTTTTTTTCAACAGTTAGGAACTAGTTCATGTTTGTATTTGAAATGACGTGGGATTCTTATCTGCAATCGTTTGCAATTGATTGTAGTTTTGGAATTTTCGCAATCGGAAATCAAATGAGCGTCCAATCGATTTTTGGAGACCAAGTAGGAACTGATTGAAAGCTATAGCCAGAATGAGCTCGGATTCCTGTCTAAAATCGTTTGTAGTTGTTTGTAGTGCTCACAAATTTCCAATGCACTGAGAAAACGGGGTGGCAGACAGTTGAAATATGTAGAAGGATTTGTTTGCAGTTGTTTAGAACAGTCAAAAAAATCGAAAAAAATGAAGAACCTTATAAACCAACGTTCATACTTGATTGTTGTTTCGGAATTTTTCCAATGCAAACTGAAATGAGCGTTCAATCCGTTTTTGAAATATAGTTAGGAACGATTTTATCGTTAAAGTTGGAGTGACATTGGATTCACATCTGCAATCGTTTGTAGTTGATTGTAATTCTGGAAATTTCACGATCGGAATCGTAATAAACGTTCAATCGATTTTTTTCAAACAGTTAGGAAATATTTCATAGTTGTATTTGAAATTACGTGAGATTCTTATCTGCAGTCGTTTGTAGTTGATTGTAGTTTTGGAATTTTCGCAATCGGAAATCAAATGAGCGTTCAATCGATTTTTGGAGACAACGTAGGAACTGATTGAAAACTATAGCCAGAATGAGCTCGGATTCCTGTCTAAAATTGTTTGTAGTTGTTTGGAGTACTCACAGATTTCTAATGCACCGAGAAAAAACGGTGGCCGGGAGTTGAGATATGTAGAAGGATTTGTTCATAGTTGTTTCTAACAGTGAAAAAAAACTGTAAAAAAGACCTCCCTAGACAAATGTTTATAATTAATTGTATTTTTGGAATTTTTCCAATCCAAACTCAAATGAGCATCTAATCGATTTTTGGAGCCCAATCAGGAACTTGCTGACAGCTATAGCCAAAATGAGCTCGGATCCCTGTCTAAAATGGTTTGTAGTTATTTGTAGTACTCACAGATTTTCAATCCACCGAGAAAAAGGGTGGTGTAGAATTGAGATATGTAGAGGAATTCGTTTGTAGGTGTTTCTAACAGTGAAAAAAATCAAAAAGAAAAGAAGATCTTTACGAACCAACGTTCATACTTAATTGTAGTTTTGGAATTTTTCCAATCCAAACTCAAACGAGCATCCAATCGATTTTTGGAGCCCAAGTAGGAACTTGTTGACAGATATAGCCAAAATGAGCTCGGATTCCTGTCTAAAATGGTTTGTAGTCGTTTGTAGTACTCACAGATTTTCAATGCACCGAGAAGAAAGGGTGGTGTGGAGTTGAGATATGTAGAAGCATTCGTTTGTAGGTGTTTCTAACAGTGAAAAAAATCAATAAGAAAAGAAGATCTTTATGAACCAACGTTCATACTTAATTGTGGTTTAGGAATTTGTCCAATCCGAACTGAAATGAGCGTTCAATCCGTTTTTAAAATACAGTTAAGAACTATTTCATAGTTACAGCCGGAGTGACATTGGCTTCTCTGCAATCGTTTGTAGTTGATTGCAGTTTTCGAATTTTCGCGATGGGAATCGTAATAAACGTTCAATCGATTGTTTTTCAACAGTTAGGAACTATTTCTTAGTTGTATTTCAAATGACGTGGGATTCTTATCTGCAGTCGTTTGTAGTTGATTGTCGTTTTGGAATTTTCGCAATCGGAAATCAAATGAGCGTTCAATCGATTTTCGGAGCACAAGTAGGAACTGATTAATAGCTATAGCCAAAATGACATCGGTTCCATGTCTAACATGGTTTGTAGTTGATTGTCGTTTTGGAATTTTCGCAATCGGAAATCAAATGAGCGTTCAATCGATTTTCGGAGCACAAGTAGGAACTGATTAATAGCTATAGCCAAAATGACATCGGTTCCATGTCTAACATGGTTTGTAGTTGATTGTCGTTTTGGAATTTTCGCAATCGGAAATCAAATGAGCGTTCAATCGATTTTCGGAGCACAAGTAGGAACTGATTAATAGCTATAGCCAAAATGACATCGGTTCCATGTCTAACATGGTTTGTAGTTGATTGTAGTACTTATAGATTATCAATGCACCGAGAACTAAGTGTGGTAGAGAGTTGAGACATGTAGAAGATCCCGTTTGTAGTTGTTCTAGAAACTGAAAAGAATTAGAAAGGTAAGGAGATCCTTATGAATCAACGTTCATACTTGACTGTAGTTTTGGAATGTTTCCAATTCGAACTGAAATGAGCGTCCAATCGATTTTCGGAGCACAAGTAGGAACTGATTAATAGCTATAGCCAAAATGACATCGGTTCCATGTCTAACATGGTTTGTAGTTGATTGTAGTACTTATAGATTATCAATGCACCGAGAACTAAGTGTGGTAGAGAGTTGAGACATGTAGAAGATCCCGTTTGTAGTTGTTCTAGAAACTGAAAAGAATTAGAAAGGTAAGGAGATCCTTATGAATCAACGTTCATACTTGACTGTAGTTTTGGAATGTTTCCAATTCGAACTGAAATGAGCGTCCAATCGATTTTCGGAGCACAAGTTGGAACTGATTGATAGCTGTGAAATAGATAGGAACTATTCTACAGCTATGGCTAAAAAAAAAAGTGGATTCCTGCCTGAAATCGTTTCCAGTCAATTGTAGGATTGGAATTTTTCTAATAAAAATGAAACTGATCGTTTAATCCATTTTTTAGGCGCAGAGGGCGTAAAAATCATCGCAAAAAAAATGACCTTTGAAACTTGGCAGAAATCCTTTGTAGTTGATTGTAGAATCGATTTTTTTTTCGATTCGAATTGGACTGACCGTTCAATTGAATTTTTGAATTGAATTGAATCCGAGCTCATTTTGGCTAGAGCTTTCAATCAGTTCCTACTTGGGCTCCAAAAATCGATTGCATGCTCGTTTGATTTCCGATTGCGAAAATTCCAAAACTACAATCAACTACAAACGATTGCAGATAAGAATCCCACATCATTTCAAATACAACTATGTAATAGTTCCTAACTGATTAACAAAAATCGATTGCACGTTTATTACTATTCCGATCGTGAAAATTCCAGAACTACAATCAACTACAAATGACTGCAGATGAGAATCCAATGTCACTCCAGCTGTCACTATGAAACAGTTCCAACTGTATTTTAAAAACGGATTGAACGCTCATTTCAGTTCGGATTGGAAAAATTCCAAAACTACAATCAATTAGGAACGTTGGTTTATAAGGTTCTTAATTTTTATCGATTTTTTTCACTGTTAGAAATATCTACAAACCAATCCTACTACATATCTCAATTGTCTACCACCCTTTTTTCTCGGTATATTAAAAATCTATGAGTACTACAAACAACAACAAACCATTTTAGAAAGGAATCCGAGCTCATTTTGGCTATATCTGTCAACAAGTTCCTACTTGGGCTCCAAAAATCGATTGGATGCTCGTTTGAGTTTGGATTGGAAAAATTCCAAAACTGCAATTGAGTATGAACGTTGGTTCATAAAGATCTTCTTTTCTTTTTGATTTTTTTCACCATTAGAAATACCTAGAAACGAATTCTTCTACATATCTCAACTCTACACCACCCTTTTTTCTCGGTGCATTGAAAATATGGGAGTACTACAAACGACTACAAACCATTTTAGACAGGAATCCGAGCTCATTTTGGCTATAGCTGTTAACAAGTTCCTACTTGGGCTCCTAAAATCGATTGGATGCTCGTATGAGTTTGGATTGGAAAAATTCCAAAACTACAATTAAGTATGAACGTTGGTTCATAAAGATCTTCTTTTCTTATTGATTTTTTTCGCTGTTAGAAATATCTACGTACGAATTCTTCTACATATCTCAACTATACACCACCCTTTCTTCTCGGTGCATTGGAAATCTGTGAGCACTACAAACAACTACAAACAATTTTAGGCAGGGATCCGAGCTCATTTTGGCTATAGCTGTCGACAAGTTCCTGATTGGGCTCCAAAAATCGATTAGATGCTCATTTGAGTTTGAATTGGAAAAATTCCAAAACTACAATTAATTATGAACATTGGTCTATGGGGGTCTTTTTTACCGTCTTTTTTCACTATTAGAAACAAGTATAAATAAATCCTTCTACGTATCTCAACTCCCGGCCACCCTTTTTACTCGGTGCGTTGAAAATCTGTGAGTATTCCAAACAACTACAAACGACTTTAGACAGGAATCCGAGCTCATTCTGGCTATAGCTATCAATCAGTTCCTATTGGTCTCCAAAAATCGATTGGACGCTCATTTGATTTCCGATTGCGCAAATTCCNCAATCAGTTCCTACTTGGTCTCCAAAAATCGATTGGACGCTCATTTGATTTCCGATTGCGAAAATTCCAAAACTACAATCACCTACAAACGATTGCAAATAAGAATCCCACGTCATTTCAAATACAACTATGAAATGATTCCTAATTGTTTGAACAGAATCGATTGAATGTTTATTACAATTCCGATTGTGAAATTTCCGGAACTACAATCAACTACAAACGATTGCAGATGAGAATCCAATGTCACTCCAGCTTTAACTATGAAATCGTTCCTAAGTGTATTTCAAAAACGGATTGAACGCTGATTTCAGTTCGGCTTGGAAAAATTCCAAAACAACAATCAAGTATGAAAGTTGGTTTATAAGGTTCTTCATTTTTTTCGATTTTTTTCACTGTTAGAAACAACTACAAACAAACCCTTCTACATATCTCAACTGTATGCCACCCCGTTTTCTCAGTGCATTGGAAATTTGTGAGCACTACCAACAACTGCAAACGATTTTAGACAGGAATCTGAGCTCATTCTGGCTATAGTTTTCAATCAGTTCCTACTTGGTCTTCAAAAATCAATTGGACGCTCATTTGATTTCCAATTGCGAAAATTCCAAAACTACAATCAACTACAAACGATTGCAGTTAAGAATCCCACGTCATTTCAAATACAACTATGAAGTAGTTCCTAACTGTTCAAAAAAAACCGATTGAACGTTTATTACGATTCCGATCGTAAAATTCCCAGAACTACAATCAACTACAAACGATTGCAGAGAAGCCAATGTCATTCCAGCTGTAACTATGAAATAGTTCCTAACTGTATTTCAAAAACGGATTGAACGCTCATTTCAGTTCGGATTGGACAAATTCCAAAACTACAATTAATTAGTAATCAAGTATGAACGTTGGTTCATAGAGATCTTCTTTCCTTTTTGATTTTTTTCACTGTTAGAAACACCTACAAACGAATTCTTCCACGTATCTCAACGCTACACCACCCTTTTTTCTCGGTGCATTGAAAATCTGGGAGTACTACAAACAACTACAAACCATTTTAGACAGCAATCCGAGCTCATTTTGGCTGTAGCTGTTACCAAGTTCCTACTTGGGCTCCTAAAATCGATCAGATGCTCATTTGAGTTCGGATTGGGAAAATTCCAAAACTACAATCAAGTATGAACGTTGGTTTATAAGGTTCTTCATTTTTTTCACTGTTAGAAACAACTACAAACAAATCGTTCTACATATATCAACTGTCTGCCACCCCGTTTTCTCGGTGCATTGAAAATTTGTGAGCACTACAAACAACTACAAACGATTTTAGACAGGAATCCGAGCTCATTCTGGCAATAGCTTTCAATCAGTTCCTACTTGGTCTCCAAAAATCGATTGGACGCTCATTCGATTTCCGATTGCGAAAATTCTAAAACTACAATCAACTACAAACGATTGCAGATAAGAATCCCACGT